>NW_027639698.1:17500-32500 GCF_949606895.1 Notothenia rossii
ACAACATATTACTAGACCGACTGGAAAACTGGGTGGGACTTTCGGCAACAGTTCTACATTGGTTTGAATTCTACTTAAAGGACAGAAACAGCTTTGTTTCTATAGGTAAATACACATCGGAGTTGACAAATATGACATGTGGGGTTCCTCAAGGCTCCATCTTGGGGCCTCTTCTCTTTAACATCTACATGCTACCACTGGCTCAGATAATGGAAAACAACAAAATAAGTTACCATAGCTATGCGGATGACACACACATTTACGTAACCATTTCAACAGGAGACTATGCTCCAGTTAAAACACTGAGTAAGTGCATTGAACAAATCAATGACTGGATGTGTCAGAACTTTTTCCAATTAAACAAAGACAAAACTGAGGTAATGGTTTTTGGAGCCAAGGCATGACGTTTAAAAGTTAGCGCTGAGCTTCAGGTTGCAATGTTCAAAACAACAGAGCCAGAAATCTAGGTGTAGTCATGGACTCTGACCTGAGTTTCAACAGTCACATTAAAACAGTTACTCAATCAGCTTACTATCACCTAAAGAACATATCTAGGTTTAAAAGACTAATGTCACAGCAGGATTTGGAAAAACGTGTCCATGCTTTTATCTTCAGTAGACTTGACTACTGCAATGGTGTCTTCAAAGGTCTCACTAAAAAATATATTAGAAAGCTTCAGCTGATTCAGAAAGCCGCTGCTCGAGTCCTCACTGACACTAAGAAAGTGGATCACTCCTGTTCTGAAGTCTTTACACTGGCTTCCTGTGTGTCAAAGAATAGATTTCAAAATACTGCTGCTGGTTTATAAAGCACTGAATGGTTTAGGCCCAAAATACATTTCTGACCTCCTGCTAAATGATGAACCATCCAGATCTCTCAGGTCTTCAGGGACTGGTCAGCTTTCTGTCCCCAGAGTCAGAACTAAACATGGAGAAGCAGCGTTCAGTTATTATGCTCCAGATATCTGGAACAAACTCCCAGAATCCTGCAGGTCCGCTGCAACTCTGACTACTTTTAAATCCAGGCTGAAGACTTTTCTTTTTGTCGCTGCTTTTAATTGAAACTGGGCCGTTGTGTTCATCAGTAAAATGGAACTTCTGTGTGAACTATTCATATCTTAAACTACACTGTAACTTTTTATTCATGTACTTTTTATTCATGTATTTTTTCTTTTAATGTTTCTTTTATTATCTTTTCTGTTTTTAAATGACTTTGTCTGAATGTCTTTCATTTTTGTAAAGCACCTTGAATTTCCTTGTGTTGAAAGGTGCTATATAAATAAACTTGCTTTGCCTTGCCTATTTCTCCCATTCACAATATCTCTTATGAAAAGACAATATTCAATATCGGCTCTACATACCTACACAGATATACTATGAGCTGTGCATGTCTTTGACCAGTTAAAATATAGTATTGCTTTGATTTCTCCTCCTGATGTTAGACAGGAGCTCTCACACCTATTAGGGATGTATTACTATACATTCAGTAGTGAACATATGCCCACCTAAGTCAGCTAAAGTCAGCATAAAAATGATTGGTATCTAGATGACAAGTGAACTACTTATCTCTTTATTCATTAATAATGAACCTAAGTGATGGCAGGCTTGCTCCTCAATACTAATTAAATCAATGATTTGACACAAAAAATGTGGTTTGAACTTGATTTTATTGATTAAAAAGTGTTTGTATAGCTTCCACTAAGACAACAAATGCTGTTTTCCTGAAGTAACGTAACTTAAAATGTAGGTGAAGGTTTTCTGCCCGGGAACTGTCCAAGTCTGTTCACAGTTGCTCAATACTTCCTGTCTGTCTTCTTGTGTGGATTTCTCTGCCATATTCAACTCTATTTCCTACTTCTAATTCTCTTTTCCTTTCCTTTTCTGGGGACAGTTCTGCCATCATGAATCCAAAGTTACGTGCCCTCCACAGATATGAAAATAAATATCCAGAAATTATTAATTGGTGTTTTTTGATTAGGTAAAAAACTGAAAACAAATGGGTTTTTTGTTATGGCCACAGCTGACGTTGTTAAATTAACGGGACTACTTTCTGCGGATTGATATGACTGCACAAAGTCCCTTCATCAGAGCGTCCTAGAAAAAAAGCTAATCGACCAAATGTTCCAATCAGAATTGAGCAAGTAAGCCGTGTAGTAAATAGTTGTGATAGAAATAAACAACAATAGAAAGAAAAGAAAATAGAAAAAAAATTGAAATAGAAAATATACATGTAGATATTCACTACACAATCATAGTCATAGTTCACCGTAAAGAGGAAGGGGTTAACCGAGCTAACAGAATACAGTAATTCTGAGTCAAGCTTGTAATAAAGACAGCATAAATATGATTGTGTCTGGCTTCTGTGGGTTTATCCAACAGGCCTATGACAGATGGTTAAATCCCCTGAAGAGCGTCAGATGAACTCACATTTCCTCTCTTACATGGTCGTCAATCACGGCCCTCGATGCCAAATCCTGCCATCACTCAAGATAAAATATTTACATCCATATTTTGTGTGTTTGTATCACTCTGTTTGCACACCTGTGTATAACACACATCAGCACCTTACACACATTTGCATATGTGAGAGTGTGTGTGAGAGGCTTATGAGTCGTGCGAGGTGCAACTTTGTGAGTCGCTCTGATGAGTCACGATGGGTAAAAACCCAGAACAGGGTCTATATGAGGACTCTTCGAACAGGATATGGAGTTGGAGTCGCTCCTGTGGAATCTGACTGCTCTCTGTGTTCGGTGAACATGTCTCACTTCCTGTGCCCGGCTTCAACCTCAAACTTGACTTCCAGGGACACACCGGAAGAGCCCTGTTCCCTCTGGCCAATCTCTGTGTTAAATATAGATGATTTTAATCAGGAAGTTTCACTTTGACGGATGTCTCTAGCAGATTTTATAGGCAGTGGCTTGCCTGCAGAAGCTGATGCTAAAACTACAAGAGGTTAAAAATTCAATTCGATTGACCTTTTTAATTATTCAAGCTGACTTTTAAATTGTCAAAAACCCATTGGTAATTGCTACTGGAAATGTGTATTTCCACATGAATATATATATTTTTAACTTTTTAATGCTCTTTTATTTCTATTTCAGAAATATTTTGGTTTATTTCTAGTTTTCTTAATTTCTCTTATGTACATTGCCTTGTCTTTTTATTTCATTATAGTGTACAGTAATCGATGCCATTTCATTTATATTGTAATATCACAGTACACTCACTGCACTCCCCCCTCCCTCCCTCCACCCGCACATGCTCAACGGGCGAAACCAACAAAAAAAGCTTATCAATATAACTTAAACAACAGAGCCATGAAAATAAACATATAAAGGAAAAGGAAAAAATAAAAAAAAATAAAAAAATTGCCTTGTTTTTGATGATGCTGCAACGCAAACATTTCCCAAATTGGGATCAATATAAAACGATGTCTGTCCATCTATCTATCTATCTATCTCCCTATCTATCTATCTATCTATCTATCTATCTATCTATCCATCTATCCATCCACCCATCCATCTATCTATCTATCTATCTCCCTATCTATCTATCTATCTATCTATCTATCTATCTATCCATCTATCCATCCACCCATCCATCTATCTATCTATCTATCTATCTATCTATCTATCTATCTATCTATCTATCTATCTATCTATCTATCTATCTATCTATCTATCTATCTATCTATCTCCCATAAATTCAGCAGTGTGAAACCCAAAGTAACCAGATCACATTTATACAATATAACAAAACACAAACCTTGGTTTTGGACTTTGAGGTGTTAAACGACCAATTGTTACATGACCAAACTGAAAACATTACCCAACAGCTTTTTGTGGTCATAGTTGGAAAAACGAGCTCAGAATTCTGAGAAAATAACTTGGTCTTTTGAAGTGGATCCAACCTTGCACATTTAGGAAATGAGGTTCTCTGAGTGAATTTCTTGCAAATATCATAACCTTAGAGATGTTTTCTTTCTCATACGTTTGTCAGTTTGTCAAAATTACCAAATAAATGTCAGTGAATGTCCACGTTTTTTATAATAATATTGGCCCACGGCCCAGTAATATATATTTACTTGAAATACGACCGTACTGTATTACGTTGCATGATTACAATCAGAAGATGTCTCAGTGCCAACTGTCAAAAATACACAATTTCTCAGATTTCTCTTTTTGTCTAATCCCAGACAATATTTTTCAGGGTTGTTTCTTGACAATTCATTTCTCAGAATATTGGTACTTGACTGAGTAACATATATTTTACTTAGAATGGCCCTGATATGGAGAGATTACTAATGCTACATTCCCCATGAGTTGTTTAAAAAAACGATTTCACTGACCTACATTTGAATATTTCCTGCTGATTTGTTATGATTGGATATTCGCTCATTTGTGGTGCAGTTAAGCTATCCCCCAATTGTAAAATACTTAAGCAATAGCTCCCGACAGGCCGTGGTATATGCTCAGTATATCACAGCTAAAGGGCGTGGTTCGTCCCGACGCAGGCAGTTTGCAGTTTGCTTTTCAGACGCGGAGGGATACTGACTTGTTGTGAAAAGTAAATACAATTCCACCCGTGGTATACGCTCAGTAAATCACGGCAAAGAGCCAATCAGATTGCTTGATTGGACTTGTCCGTTTTATAAAATACAATATACTTTATAATCCCCATGTGATAACTTGGTCATGACTCCATCCTGCAGTTCCTGGAAGATGTTAACTACATATTTCATGGTAAAGTTCCTTTTTTTGGACTTTGAACCTCTCAATGTGCCCTCTCTTATACAGTAAATGCATCCAGGATATGGTGGGTGACACACACAGAGAGAGAGTGTGTGTGTTGTGTGTGTGTGTGTGTGTGTGTGTGTGTGTGTGTGTGTGTGTGTGTGTGTGTGTGTGTGTGTGTGTGTGTGTGTGTGTGTGTGTGTGTGTGTGTGTGTGTGTGTGTGTGTGTGTGTGTGTGTGTGTGTGGTATCCGCACACTTACCCACCAGAGGAAGGAAGTATGAAAGAAATAGATAACAGATTAGAAAGGATGGATAAACAGCCAGATAAGACTTTATGACTCTCTGGGGGAAATGTCGGCAGAGCTTAGGGAGTTGTAAAGAGCGACGACAGCTTTCAGAAATTACTTTTCACATTCTTCATCCATCTTCCCTGCTGCTAAATCACAAGGCTCCGCATTAATGACCTGCATATGCACAGATATTAAATTCATTATGGCAATCATGTGCCGTACCCTCCCTCTGTCTGAATCAGCCTCTCCAGCTGCCAGCTTTAATGGCTTCCAGATCCACATCTCTTCTCTCCCTCCGTTCCCCTTCCTCCGTCGCTTTGTTTTTCTGTAACATTTCAGATGAACGGGCCAAAGTGGAAGTGGAAATCCGCTGTACTTCAGCCAGTGAGTCAGCTAGCAAAGCTGAAGGGAAAAAAAACCACAAGCAGGGGGTTTAGAGAAGTAGTAATGGATTCTGTTTTTCATAAATCACGGTAGAGCTTGTGGAGGTTGTTTTATTTTTTATTTCAAACGGAAACTCTTTGATGAGTGCCTCAGTGACATATGTGTGTTTATGCACACGGGAACACATTCAGAGAAAAGCTGCTGAAGTTGTTTACCTTTACTGGAAACCGAAAGAAGCTTGTGTAATTGCCGTTGGACAGGATTCATGCTTGTAACTTAATACAGGCTTAGTGTGTGTGTGTGTGTGTGTGTGTGTGTGTGTGTGTGTGTGTGTGTGTGTGTGTGTGTGTGTGTGTGTGTGTGTGTGTGTGTGTGTGTGTGTGTGTGTGTGTGTGTGTGTGTGTGTGTGTGCGTGTGTGTGTGTGTGTGTGTGCCTGTGTGTGCCTATTGACGAGTTTTGAGGCAGAGATGAAGAGTGAAAGTTAGAAGACAGTATTTTCCACTCAAATATATTCATTTTTTCACTTTCAATGTGAGATTTGGTGTTTAAACAGGGATTTCTGTGTCTGTTTACTTTACATTCAATCAAACATTTACACTGGAAGAAGAGAGGTGAGGTGAAGCAAGGACACCATGCTGCTGTTGTTATGAATACAATGTGTGTTTATGATTGATGATGAACAAACGCCTCCCGACAACAACTGGCAACTTGACAAATGGATCCTGACAAGGGACACAGAGCCAATCAGGCCTCCATGTCACAACCCAACAAGCTAACATGGAGCACACACATGTATTTATATGAAGTTGAATATTAAAGGATTTGATAAAGCCTATGCAGTAGGCTACAGGGAATTCCTTGGGGAAATCATTCATGACTTAGTAGAATTTGACCATGGGGCATACATTTAGTCAGAAAGTGGGGGGGGGAAGCACCCTCAAGTATCTAGCTTCAAAATATTATTCATTAAGTAAAAGTATTTGTGTGCCTCCTACACATAAAGCAGTCATTTCTAAGAATAAACTTGTTTGAGTTGTTTGCTAACTAACCAGCTAGCAATCGTTAGCATAGCTAGCTAGCTTGACAAAACCAGCATTTTTAGCATGCTAGCTTGACGAAAACATCCTGAATAAAACCTTTTTTATTCGCCCGAATGAAAGGCCACAGGGCTTAACAGTTCTCACTCTAGCAACTGTTTGTTGGTTTATGCATTGTCATCTTAAACATGCCAAACTCTTATCCAAATATGATTTATTCTTACAGTAAATTGACGTTAAGGCTATGAGGCTTAAGAACTTAAATAAAAGCACATTCACTAGCCTGAGTTACAGAGCTGCACGGTTTCACATCCCTAGATCTCAATCTAGGTTTAGGGTTGGGATTTTACTTAATTTTATCCTTTAAGCTTTAATGCCATTACGACAACAAAGGCTATGCTCTACCAATTTGTTTATCCTAACAGTATGTGGGTTTACAACCCAGCAACCCAGTCTCACGGCATTTCGTGTTATAGTCAAACAATTAATTTAATCTATTGATTCAATGGGAGGCGTGTGGTGCAGTGGGTTGTGCGTTGGTGTTGGGATCAGAGGGTCACAGGTTCAAACCCCACTGCAGTCAGCATGTCGTTGTGTCCCTGTAGACACTTCACCCCCAAATTGCTCCAGTGGGGATTGTTCACAGTATTGAGTATGTAAGTCGCTTTGGATAAAAGGGTCTAACAAGTGACATGTCATGTAATTCGTGTTCACCAACACGATTTTCGCATTTTTTTCGTGTCACACAGAACGATTTTAAAAGCAATGTATTTCTATTGGTAGTATGTTTCGTGCCTGCACCACGTCTTTTTGTACGGTCGGGTCTTGGAATACCAGAAGCTGTGTGGTTCATAAAAACATTTTCTTACTTAATATCTTTTATTTTACATTTTATAATGCCGGAGTTTGTTTGCCGTCCGCGAGGAAAAGAAATGGCTCAGAGCATCAGAACACTGACATCTGTATTTTTTGTCATCTGTTTTTCCTTCTAATTTCTTATTATTATTGCTAATCGTTCTGTGTGACATGAAAAAAATTGCGAAATCCTGTTGGTGAACATGAATCAATAGATTAATTTTGTGACTATAACACGAAATGCCGTGAGACTGTGTTGGGGTTTATGCATCATCACCCTGAGCAACTCTTACCCAAATATGTTTTAATCTTCCAGTCAATATTTACTTCTTTAAGGGGGGCGTTTTTTTCCCATATATATTCCCAGCCACATATTTTGTCTGTGTGCATGTACTGCTTTTAATGAGCTGTTTACAGACACAACAGGCTGACCATCCACCACAGCTGGAGAGAGCGATAGAAGCTCGTCCGAGAGAGCAAACACTGTCTTATATCAAGAGCTCGATGACATTTTAAACAAGTGTCCTTGTGAAGCAGGCGAGTTCTTCTGCAACTGTTTTGATGACTCACTGTTAGTCAGCAGCAGCTAGTGTCTTTTCTCCATCAGGCTTTGGGGCTCAGGATAATACCGTATTCTGATTTAGTTGCAAGTTTTACATTTTTTTCCCTATTAAAACAAAACAGGCTCCTATACCAATTGTTTCTCTTAACAGTGGGTTGGCTTAAGCATCGTCATCCTGAACAGGCCGAGTTGATTTGTGCCTTAGAAACATATAGCTTTATCCATACCATAACCTCATAAGCCTGCAATCATTAGCATAGCTAGATAGTTAGCTACAAATAGCAAACATGTGTTCTTGCTGGAGAAAGACATCCTGAAATAGAAACGGTTTGATTAGCCCGAATGAAAGGCTATAAGGCTTAAGAACTTCTCCATTTAGGTCTTGTGCCTTAGTGCATTTAGCAACATAGCCATACACTTATAGGCAGGCAATCATTAGCATACCTGGCTAGTTAGCTTGAAATAACCAGAATCTCTAGCATGCTAGCTGGAAGAAGACATTCGGAAATAAAAGCACATTTACTCGCCTGAATTAGAGGCTGCAAAGTTTCACACCTCTAGATATCCCTTTGGGTTAAGGGTTTGTTGCTATAACAACAACAAAGGCTATGCTCTACCAATTTGTTTATCCTAACAGTATGTGGGCTTATGGTCTTCCAGTAAGTTGACTTTGGTGTTAATGGGCGGCGTTTTCCCATCTTCCCATACATATCTCAAGCCACATATTTTGTCTGTGTGCATGTACTGCTTTTAATTAACTGTTCACAGACACAACAAAACTGTCTTACCATCCACCACAGCTGGAGAGAGCGATAGAAGCTCGTCCGCAAGAGCAAACACTGCCTTATATCAAGAGCTCGATGACATTTTAATGGTAACAACCGTCTTTGTGAAGCAGGCGAGTGCTTCTGCGAGTGTTTTGATTAGTCACTGTTAGTCATCAGCAGAAAGGCTTCATGTGCCAAATACCACCAGTCAGGCACAAAGAAACCAGTAACACTGAGGCCGATCAATCAAGTGAGGTCATTGTGGTCGGACCGAGCGACCGGCCTTTTGTTGAACGTCGTCGTGTTGCGGCCGGTGACATCACCCTTTGTGAACTCTGTCATTAAAGGGTGATAACTATCCTGTGTGTGCAGGGCTGGAAATAGTACTCTTTTTGTTATACTTGAGTAAAAGTAGTCCAACAAAAGGGTGAAAATACTCAATTAAAAGTCCTGAGTTGAACATGTAAACTACTGAAGTTAAAGAAATATTATTGGCAAAAAGTACTTAAAGTTTCCTCAGTAAAAGTACTCACTGCATTGTAACTGAAAGTATTCTATGTAATACTTTTATTATTACTTTTTGGTTTTATTTGTATTTTGTTATTTTGTTTATTTGATATTGTGTACCTTTTGCACAATATACAATACAAAATATGAATTCATTAATATTAAGTTGGTTTCACTTAAAGGTGGGGTTGGTAAGTTTGAGAAACCGGCTCGAGATACACTTTGTGTTATATTCCATGGAATGCTCTTAACATCCCGATAGCAATGAATATCTGAAGTGCTTTGACAAAAAATCCATAAAAAGATGTCATCTGTGGAAGCCGTATTCGGGGAGAGTCGGGTAAGTTGAGCCATTTTTTAGTTATGCTGTCCTCTAAGCAAGGAGAAATGACACATAGTAAAAATGAAAACACACACCTTATAGACATGACAGCCGATATAGCTGACATCTAGAAAATGTACTTTGACAAGCAAAACACTTTTTTTGTAGAAATGTTTACTTACCAGACCACAATGAGTATCTCTCTTTCACAGGCAATGAGAAATGGGTGGAGCTTGCATAATTTCTGGTCACTTGATTACAACTATAAGGTGTTGCCTGGTTACAGGGGGTGGTTCAATTTACCCACTGGCTCAACTTACCCCCTTCTCCCCTACTGTAAAAAGCACGACCAATCATCTGAGCCGGCCCGGCTAAAATAACTGGATGGCCTACCTGCCTGTCAGCCTGCCATCTGTACACTTATCTCGTGTCCTCATTGATCATGTGCGCGTTCGTGTGTGTTGGAGGAGGGGCTCTGTAAGGAAGTGGCAGATTTTTTCCGGTTGTGTATTTTCAAATTCTAGCGCACTCGAGCTGGTTTCTCCAAAATTACCTACTCCACCTTTAATTAAGCTTTAAAATATCATAGCAAATGATGTTGGTTGTTGACAAATTGGGTTGATCAGAATATAAAACACTTGAAAAGTTAACTCAAATATTCGACTCAAAAATGTAAAACAAATCTACCTTTCTTTAAAGTGGAGCCAGTGTATAACTTGTTTGAGTGTATTAACCTCTGAGATGTTGTGGAGAAGCAGTGTGAAGATAATGAACATACCCAAGTGAAGTAGAAGTATAACTTGAGTCTAATACTTGAGTCTAATGTACTTAGTTACTTTCCCCCTTGTGTGTTTTTTGTGTTTTTGAGGCTTGGACCCCAGAGCTAAATGGCCCCTAATAGAGGCTTTGAGGCTTTGAGGTGTTATTGTGCGGTGTGCAGGGGCCCCATGGGGAAAAGTCCCTAACCACAAAATGATGTCGAGGATCAGTTAGTGGAACAAAGTGCTTTAAAGACGAAAGAGCGGTCACACAAAAGAGCTGACATAGAAACAGAAGAAGAAAGTGGAGCAGTTAAAATCTGTGGTTTTCTCTCTATGAGCATTTAAGTACTTTCCATTATGGTGTGCTGTGCACCTTAAAAAGCTCCTAAATTTGAGCTCAGTCATCACTTTATGAGCATTCGTCAGCATGTTATTGTCACACGGGATGAAGTTAGCGAGTAATACATTCTCAGCATGGTAGCAGATATCCACTGACTCATCTCACACACTGTATTCGACCTGATCGCAGAAACACACTCACAAGAACAAACCTGAGGATCTGAGCCAGCAGACGATCAAGTCATTGCACGCTTTTCTGTTGTTATTTTAACCCTCCTGCCGTGGTGTAAAGTTACCAAGTACAATTACTCAAGTACTGTACTTGAGTATTCCCATTTTCTGCTACTTTGTTCTTCTACCCCACTACAGTTCAGAGGTAAATGGTGTACTTCTACTCAACTTCATGTATTTAAACCTCTAGTTACTTCTCAGATGTGGATGAATGATGTGAAATCTAATCAAGTGTTAAATCAGACTTTAGTTCCACCTGGAGTAAATCCACAAGCTACCCGGCAGTATACAAAGTCAATCAAACAAGCTGCACCTTTACCAGCTTTGAGAACACTTTCATGATCAATCATTATAAAACATATCATATATATTATTCTGAAATGGACCAATCTGCACAACGACTACTTTTACTGTCGCTACTTTCACTATATTTTGATGAGAATACTTTCCTACTTTTACTTGAGGAACATTTTGAATGCAGGACTTTTACTGTAACAGAGTATTCCTACACTCTGGTATTTCTACTTTTACTCAAGTACAAGACCTGAGTACTTCTACTTTGACTCAAGTACAAGATCTGAGTACTTCTACTTTTACTGAAGTACAAGATCTGAGTACTTCTACTTTTACTCAAGTACAACATCTGAGTACTTCTACTTTTACTCAAGTATAAGATCTGAGTACTTCTACTTTACTCAAGTACAAGATCTGAGTACTTCTACTTTTACTCAAGTACAACATCTGAGTACTTCTACTTTACTCAAGTACAAGATCTGAGTACTTCTACTTTTACTCAAGTACAACATCTGAGTACTTCTACTTTTACTCAAGTATAAGATCTGAGTACTTCTACTTTCACTCAAGTACAAGATCTGAGTACTTCTACTTTTACTCAAGTACAACATCTGAGTACTTCTACTTTTACTCACGTACAAGATCTGAGTACTGCTACTAAAGAACAAGATCTCAGTACTTCTACTTCTACTAAAGAACAAGATCTCAGTACTTCTACTTAAGTGAAAGATCTGAGTATTTCTTCCACCTCTGCCATCCTGTCGTTTTTGTTTCTCCCCCCTTACTTCTGTGTTCCCGGTCAGATTAGACTTTTTAAACTGCTCTTACATTAACACAAATACCATGAATCATTACCAAATTAGATTTAAGCCGTACACAAAGTCTCTGGTTTACATGAAAAACTGCAGTGAATATACAAAGAATAGACACTGAAAACATATTATAAAATGATCGTTGTCGATTTGGAGTTGTGTACTTTCTGATGGATGAACATAATCTAGGGACACCCGTTCATTTCCTATGACCGGGAATATAGGTGTTACAAAGTTCAACTAAAACAACTCAAAATGTAATGAAAGGGGTGATTCAAATTCCGTGGAGGATATCATACGGCCTCGAGGCAATCACACTGTATGTACATGATATTGAAACCGTCAACAGGAACCTACACAATGTTAAGCTGCATGGTGCCTCATTTCTTCTATTCAATACAAAAACACCACTGTTCTAATAGGAGATTTGCTCCTAAACAGAAGGGTTAAAGCTGTTCAGTCCTAACTTGTTATCTCCTTATGTTTCAAAGCCAACAAAGGGAGATTGTGATGGTGACAGTTGTGCAGACAGCTGGCGGTGAAGCGTTCGACGCGAAGCGCTTGTCAAAACTCAAGAGGGTTCTTTGAAAGCATGACGGTGCAATCTGCCGTGGAGGTATTCAAACTTGCCTTTGAATTGGGGGTGCACCAAAAACAAAAATGAAAAGTGATGAGTCACAAAACTTCCCAAAATCCCCCGCCCTCCCTCCTCCTTTCCTGGTTTACGGGAACTGGAATGCTGTTTTTTTTTTTTTTTTTTTTTGCTCCAGCCTCAGACGTTCATCTTCTTGACAGGCTACCGGGGGCAAAGCCTGGGTTAATGTTTGTCTGAGGGACTGTTTCATCCCCTCTCTACGGGGATTGTGTCTAATTATGTGAAAGTGTGTTAGCAGACATGAATGGATGTCGCTTGTGGAAACAGATAAGCCTTTGTTCTGTATCATAACCAAGCTCTTTATACTTTTGAGGTCGGGATTTACCAACTGTATTGCTTGTCAATCATAGAGGGATTAGAGCATCAATTCAAACGAGCCGCTTAAGTTTTATGTTTCCTAAAGAGGTTGTAATAGAACACAGTGTGCTAAGCTATTCTATAATCCATAAGATGTTTTCTTTGGCTTTTGTGCGATAAATACCTTCTTAGGGCTCAGACAAACATCTTATTTCAGCTAACCTGTATGGATCCAGTTTGTATTCATATTAAGCTTGGATAAAGCATACACATTAATAGAGTCGATAGTTAAATAGACCTGGAAGTGAACCACATTCCCTATTTCAGGCATCTTACCAAAAGCACATTTACAAAAAAAGTTGATTTCAATACGAGGAGGTGGTAAAATGCTGACTCATTCCTGGGTTTTAGGACTCCTGTGGACCTTGGACCCTCACAGAAAGCTAATGAAGTCATTCAGTCTCTGGTCCAGGGTCATCGGTGTTTAACAGATGTTGTGTTTCCCCACAGCTGTTCTGTTCTGTGATCTCACAATGACGTCATACTCAGGCTGGGTCCTGTCGTAAGGGTGTGTGTGGAAATCATAGAAATTGAGACAGACACTTATGATGGGAGGGGCTAACGTTAGCTGGCTAATTTGAGTTACCTCTGCATTTGCATTTTGAATGTAGATATGTTCCTCCCAAAAACACACACGACTTTGTAACATAAAACAACTGACTGTCGTTTTCTGTGGTAACTCGAACCAATAGGAGCTTACTCACGATGCTAGCACTCCTGAGTCATTGTTAGCATAGCTAGCTAGCTTCTGTTTAAGCTTAGTAAGTAGCATTGTTTTTTGAACAGGAAAGTGGACAAAACAAGCCATTTTTGTATTATATTATATTATTATTATATTGTTTATTAAAGTATAATTGTCTGAAATAGAACTTAAATAAATATTAATTGTGATATCACTGTTAGCATCTTTAGCTAGCTTCTAAGTATTTAGCATGTTTAGCATTGTTTTTGAAAAAGGAAAGAGGGCAAAACAAGCTATTTTAGAGTTTAACACCTTTTTAGAAATTGAATTGCAAACTAAAAAGTGGGTGAAATAAAACATAAATAAACCTGCTTGACCTGAAAGTTATTTCTATTTTTATTAATTTGTTATTACAATTTGATAACGTTTTTCTTTTCAATTTTGATAATTTCTTGAAATATTGAATAATTTGAGTATTGAACATTTTGGGCCTCATTTACAAGAAATGACCCCGACGGTACATATCATCATATAGTTACATTTGAAAACATATTCCAAATGTATAGAAGTTGTTGAAAAAACTAAATTTGTGGCTAATATTATTATTTTATGTATCTTTTATTTACTTTATTCTAGTATGATCTGATTACATTTACAAACATGTAACAGGATAACATTTCCTTCTAAAGGTATTTGAACTAAAAACAAAAAAAATGATCTCTGACACTTTTATTGAACTTTCCCATGTGTTGATCAACTTAACGTGTCATCTGTAAAAATATAAAAAATACATGATGATAACAGAGAATTCATCCCACGTATACTTTAGCTGTGAGTGAGATAATCAGTGCTCTGAGGATTCAGGCTAACCTTATCAGGAGTTGAAAGGTCAAAGGAGTTTCAAGGCTCTAATCCTGCAGACAACTCCCTTTCAAACACCTTTCAACCTGAACCTGCAGACACTCTGTAATTATCTCCAAACCACAGGTGCTATCACTCCTTTATTGTGTGTGTACATGTCTTTGTAGCAACTACATACCTTAAAGGTCACCTATCATGCTATTTTTAGGCAATAGCATAGGTCTCAGATATATACAAATATATAAAAAACATGTCTATGAAGTGTTTTGCTCAAAATACCAAACAGATCACCCATTCTAGCCATGCCTCATATCCCTCTGTTTCACTTCCTGTTTCTAAAGTGCTGATTTGGGGAATAAAGCTTTAAAAATAATAATAATTGATAGAAAAGAAAAAGGAGGGGCCTGAGCTCATGCGGGACCCGGCAGCTACTGTCTAAACTAAATACTGCCGTGATGAAACGCCACATCATGGATTATCAAGGATTCTCTCTGAAACAGTATGGAGCTCAAAGGCTTTCTCTCTTGCCGGTTATACCACAAGGTGAGT
>NW_027639698.1:37500-80555 GCF_949606895.1 Notothenia rossii
ACCTTTAAAAACATGATTTAGAAGAAAGTTTGTTCTATAAATCTTAAAGGTCACCTATTATGCAAAATCCTCTTCCTCATCTCTCTTCTACATCAACATGTGTCCCCTCTTCTTCATGTCTCTTCTACATCAACATGTGTCCCCTCTTCTCCATGTCTCTTCTACATCAACATGTGTCCCCTCTTCTTCATGTCTCTTCTACATCAACATGTGTCCCCTCTTCTTCATGTCTCTTCTACATCAACATGTGTCCCCTCTTCTCCATGTCTCTTCTACATCAACATGTGTCCGCTCTTCTTCATGTCTCTTCTACATCAACATGTGTCCCCTCTTCCTCATGTCTCTTCTACATCAACATGTGTCCCCTCTTCTCCATGTCTCTTCTACATAACCATGTGTCCCCTCTCCTTCATGTTTCTCCTACATCAACATGTGTCCCCTCTTCTTCATGTCTCTTCTACATCACCATGTGTCCCCTCTTCCTCATGTCTCTTCTACATCAAAATGTGTCCCCTCTTCTTCATGTCTCATCTACATCAACATGTGTCCCCTCTTCTTCATGTCTCTTCTACATCAACATGTGTCCCCTCTTCTCCATGTCTCATCTACATCAACATGTGTCCCCTCTTCTTCATGTCTCTTCCACATCCACATGTGTCCCCTCTTCTTCATGTCTCATCTACATCAACATGTGTCCCCTCTTCTTCATGTCTCATCTACATCAACATGTGTCCCCTCTTCTTCATGTCTCTTCCACATCAACATGTGTCCCCTCTTCTTCATGTCTCTTCTACATCAACATGTGTCCCCTCTTCTTCATCTCTCTTCTACATCAACATGTGTCCCCTCTTCTGCATGTCTCTTCTACATCAACATGTGTCCCCTCTCCTTCATGTCTCTTCTACATCAACATGTGTCCCCTCTTCTCCATGTCTCATCTACATCAACATGTGTCCCCTCTTCTTCATGTCTCTTCCACATCAACATGTGTCCCCTCTTCTTCATGTCTCATCTACATCAACATGTGTCCCCTCTTCTTCATGTCTCATCTACATCAACATGTGTCCCCTCTTCTTCATGTCTCTTCTACATCAACATGTGTCCCCTATTCTTCATGTTTCTTCTACATCAACATGTGTCCCCTCTTCTTCATGTCTCTTCTACATCAACATGTGTCCCCTCTTCTCCATGTCTCTTCTACATAGCCATGTGTCCCCTCTCCTTCATGTCTCTTCTTCATCAACATGTGTCCCCTCTTCTCCATGTCTCATCTACATCAACATGTGTCCCCTCTTCTTCATGTCTCTTCTACATCAACATGTGTCCCCTCTTCTTCATGTCTCTTCTACATCAACATGTGTCCCCTCTTCTTCATGTCTCTTCTACATCAACATGTGTCCCCTCTTCTTCATGTCTCTTCTACATCAACATGTGTCCCCTCTTCTCCATGTCTCTTCCACATCAACATGTGTCCCCTCTTCTTCATGTCTCTTCTACATCAACATGTGTCCCCTCTTCCTCATGTCTCTTCTACATCAACATGTGTCCCCTCTTCTTCATGTCTCTTCCACATCAACATGTGTCCCCTCTTCTTCATGTCTCATCTACATCAACATGTGTCCCCTCTTCTTCATGTCTCATCTACATCAACATGTGTCCCCTCTTCTTCATGTCTCTTCTACATCAACATGTGTCCCCTCTTCTTCATGTCTCTTCTACATCAACATGTGTCCCCTATTCTTCATGTTTCTTCTACATCAACATGTGTCCCCTCTTCTTCATGTCTCTTCTACATCAACATGTGTCCCCTCTTCTCCATGTCTCTTCTACATCAACATGTGTCCCCTCTTCTCCATGTCTCTTCTACATCAACATGTGTCCCCTCTTCTCCATGTTTCTTCTACATAGCCATGTGTCCCCTCTCCTTCATGTCTCTTCTTCATCAACATGTGTCCCCTCTTCTCCATGTCTCATCTACATCAACATGTGTCCCCTCTTCTTCATGTCTCTTCTACATCAACATGTGTCCCCTCTTCTCCATGTCTCTTCTACATCAACATGTGTCCCCTCTTCTTCATGTCTCTTCTACATCAACATGTGTCCCCTCTTCTCCATGTCTCTTCCACATCAACATGTGTCCCCTCTTCTTCATGTCTCTTCTACATCAACATGTGTCCCCTCTTCCTCATGTCTCTTCTACATCAACATGTGTCCCCTCTTCTTCATGTCTCTTCTACATCAACATGTGTCCCCTCTTCTCCATGTCTCTTCTACATCAACATGTGTCCCCTCTGTGGAAAGAGACTCTGAAAGTTTCAGGAACAAAGATTCTCTCTCTTTTTGATCCATTTCTATAAAAACCTGTCTGAAAATGAGCTGATCAGATTTTGGCCACTTTATGATGTCATAACGATGTATTGGCTTGAGTAGCCATTAACCAATCAGCAACCAAGGTAACCCCCCCCCTTATCACCTGAATCTCCTCTAGAGCTCCATTGAGTTCTTTGTAACCAAATCTCTCTCAGAGGGGCGTGGGGAGGGGCTCCTTATTTTCATCTAAAGTAACAGACAGAGAATCAGCACTTTGGAAACAGGGCTGAAACAGAGGGGATTATGGGTAATGCTGCAATGATCTGTTTAGTGTTTCAGCCAATCAGAGACAGGCTCTGGATATATCTGAGACCTGTGATATATTGATGAAGAACAGTATGATAGGGGACCTTTAATCTATGTCTTGTCGCACAGTGTCCACTTGTTGCTCTTCCATCTGTCTTCAGCCCCGTCAGCACAAAGCGGCGCTGCCTGTCCCTCTGAGGCTGAGGCACTGAGACACCTCTGATAGTGACTGATCTGGACTGTCATGGCTACTTAACATCAGCTGCTGTTTAGAAAGTGATGAGGGAGGCAATAAATGCACAAAAAACTATAGTTTAATGTAACTTTAATGCAAACATAGAAACAGGAGCTATAAGAACTTTGACCTTTTGACCTGAGACACTGAGTGGGATTTCTGCAAGAGGTTGACCTTATGACCTAGTTTTATTCTCTTCCTATGTACCCTTATCTTGTTAACAATACTTATTCCTAAGTAAAATAGCATTAAAAAACATATAGAAATATCCTGTTATAAGTAAAAGTCCTACATTCAATATCTTGCTTAAGCAAAAGTACAAATATAATAGCGTCAAAATATACTTAAAGTACAAAAGTCAAAGTAATCATTCGGCTTAATGTCCTATTTTAGAATCATATATTTGACATGACTGGATTATAGATGCATTAATGTGTTCATCACAGCTAATTACTTGATATACTGTTAGTGGATTTCTTAACCTATAGTAACTGTATATGTCAATGTTTATTTATTGGGTTATTTAAAATGTTGTATTAGCTTATATACTGAATCTGTAAAAAGCTGTCAGAGATAAATGTGGAGGAGTAAAAAGTCCAATACTGGCTTCCTAAAGTCGTAGAGTAGAAGTGTAAAGTACATGGAAATACCCCGAAGTACCTCAAAATTGTACTTGAGTATGATACTTACTCAAGTAAATGTACATATTCACAATCCAACACTGAGTACAAAGCAGAACCCCTGAATACAAAAAATATATCTTTATAAAAATATGTATGCAAAAATGTATCCATTGAAAGACACATGTATATATCGGCACACATTAAGACCGAAATAAAAGCACAACAATCAATATATACAAAATAACAGTCACTTTACAATCCAACACTGAGTACACGGCAGAAGTAAGTCAACTATACGCTTGTAAAATAGAGACAAAAACCGAATTAATTTAAATGAAATACTGCGTTAATGTTTGTGCAGTGTGCATCCAAGCCTTATTTGTTGCCTGACTGGACGCGATGTGATGATATAAATGAGAGAGGACAAAGAGGAGACTCCCCCACTCTCCCCCCTCAGTCAGCAGTGAAGGGGTTAACGGAGGAATCACAGTGGTTCAGAGACGCAGAGTGTTGATTGCGGTGGACAGCTCCAGTAAACAGAGGCTGTGTGTGCTGAGTCAGGAGAGGTGTCACTCTGGGTAAAAGGCCGTGGCTTCGCTCAGGCCACACTCTGTTGACAGACCTCTCTCTGCCCTCAAAGCCCTGCTGTGTCATTTACTGCTGTTAGGGAAGGGCATCAATTAAGCAAGGAGGCCTACTGGCTGCTGCTGCTGCTGCTGCTGCAGGGAAGCTTGTTTGGGTGTGTTCGCTGAGGAGTGTGCGGACCGAAAGAAAAGGGAAGTTGTGCAAGGTTGAAGGTGTGGTTGGGTTTGTGTGTTTTTCTGGCATGATTGTGGTCTCACACCCAGCAAACGGTCAAGAAGGGTGGCTTGTAAGATCGGTGGTATGTAGATATTAAAGAATAGTTTTACACTTATCAGTACTTTGCTCCACTACTTATTTTTCTAACCACTTTTTACTTTGACTTCTTACATGTTGAACACAAATACCTGTACTTTCTACTTCTTACATTTTGAACACAAATACCTGTACTTTCTACTTCTTACATGTTGAACACAAATACCTGTACTTTCTACTTCTCACATGTTGAACTCAAATACCTGTACTTTCTACTTCTTACATGTTGAACACAAATACCTGTACTTTCTACTTCTTACATTTTGAACTCAAATACCTGTACTTTCTACTTCTTACATGTTGAACACAAATACCTGTACTTTCTACTTCTTACATTTTGAACTCAAATACCTGTACTTTCTACTTCTTACATTTTGAACTCAAATACCTGTACTTTCTACTTCTTACATGTTGAACACAAATACCTGTACTTTCTACTTCTTACATGTTGAACACAAATACCTGTACTTTCTACTTCTTACATGTTGAACACAAATACCTGTACTTTCTACTTCTTACATGTTGAACTCAAATACCTGTACTTTCTACTTGTTACGTTTGAACTCAAATACCTGTACTTTCTACTTCTCACATTTTCCAAACAGGCTGGTTCCTTTAGTCTGAATGTGTGTTTAGTGGCGTGATCATTATTATTTAGAGTCATTGCGTGCCTATTGATTTGAACACGATCCGTGTATCCGTCATTTCCTGGTCTTCTCTAAAGAAGAGGGACCAATGAAAACGTTGTCATGTTGCCGTTGTTCAGCATGGAAACATTCATTAGCTAACAATGACATTATTGTTCTATTAATATAAAGGGAGGTCAGGTACTCTTTAAAACAGCTGCTAGTTATGGGTACTTTTTACTGAAGTACATTTCAAAGCCCTCTTTACTTTTACTTCAGTAAAGAAGTTTAGTCAGTACTTCTACTTTCACCAGAGTATTCTTAAACACGAGTATCTGTACTTCTACTCGAGTAAAGGATGTGTTTTTGCCATCTCTGATCATAGATATAGGAATACAAGAATAATACCAATATATATATTTTTGTGTTTCTCTTATTTTCCTACGAGACTGTTATGATTGGCTGTGAATAAGAAAATATGAAGGACAGACCATCTATTTCTATTTGTTTTTTTAGGTAATATCAGATTATTTTCTTCTCCCTCCTCCTTTTTAGGTATGGTGTGTTTATAGAGACATGTTTTTATAATAATTGTTATACATTAAGTTGTGCATACCAGGAACGGAACAAATTAAAATGAAATGAAATGAAATAGGCCTAACGGGCACGCACACAGGCCAAAAAGTGACAGGATCTTTTCCTACCAAATGTGACTCAAAGAGATGGTTTCCAACTAGAAAGAGACTTAAATTCACCACAAAAAAACAGATGCATTGACATACAAAATTGAACCAGAAAGAAAATTGCAGCTACAAAAAGGTTCAAAACCACCACAAAGAGATGCAAATGACTGACAAGAGACACAAACAACTAAATAAAGATGTCAAATAATTTCAAAAAACAACTACAAAGAGATGCAAAGAGGTTATTAACTGTGTCCTCATTCGAAGTGCTGACTGGTCAATTAACCCCAGAAATGAACAGTGGCTTATTTTCGACATTAAGATAGTGGTATATTATTTAAATAGAGGAACAAACATTACTTTTTTTTTGATATATTGTGCTGAGTTCACCAGAGCAACTGCAATGTCATATGTCGCGTCGTGCTCCTGATCAGCCGGATGTTCTTTTCACCATAATGACCGCGTCGCTGCACATTATCCACACGGCCACATTCTCAACAAAGTAACGATATGACTCTCAATATTAATTGAAATGCTTTTATAGATTTAGAAAAGGTTTTTATGAATTTAAAAAAGAGTACGCTATTATTTATTTAAAATGACATGCATCCGCTAAGAAAAATAGTCCGTTGTTACTGTTTGAACTAACGTAGCAACGGCAGGAACTGCTTCGATAGCGTTTTTGAGGAGCTTTTTGATTACAGATTTGAAAACATCGCTGCTTGCTTTAAAAGTAGCGCAATTCCTTATGTCAAACCTTGGAAAGTATCTAGATATCCCTGCCCTAATGCCAAAGTAACAGTAAACTGAATATGTGTCGCCGTTTGATGTCTATGTCTGGACCGTTGCGTAAAAAGGAGGGTTTCTGCCCCATTACTTCTCCGCTGTTTTTCTTGTCCCAGTTTTTTTTGTTTCATGGACCGGAAGTAGATGGGCGTGATTTCGCTCTTTTCTTGTCAGTTCAGCCCAACTGTAAACAGTTAAATTGACCGGACTTCTTTCTGCAGATGTAAACGTACTTAACAACGGTCAATAAATCATTGACAGCGGTCTGTCTGTTCTGGATTAACAACGCATCACGTGTTCTGAATTGACCAATCAGAATCGAGTATTCAACTAAACCATGTAATGATGTCTCAAAACGTACAAAGCCAATTTGTCCAGCGTTTCATGCTCAACTTGTTGATCGTTGCGAAAGTAGTAGATCATAGTGCATTTTGCCATACTTATACACAATTATGAATCAGAATCAGAAAAAGGTTTATTCCCAGGGTGAAAAATACGAGGAATTTGATTTGGTGTTGTGGTGCATACATAAAAGTAGCCTAAAACAAAAATGTAAAGCACAGATAGAAAACTATGATATGCACTCACGTTGCACATGTAAGTTTGAGACACAGCATGTAAAGTATGTTTGTCATCTGCATTTGTAGCAGAGAGCCCAACATTATCTCTTAATTCAAATGATCATGTCGATGTTAAGTGTAAGAGGAATTGCTGACTTATTATTCCTTTACATAATTCACATTTACAGACACACACAGAAACTGACGGTTATCGCCTGACTTCACTCATTCCCTGCAGGATTCACATTAAAAGCTCACTTTACTTGGTTAGCAGGATTCCCACAGGCCCAGTCTTGTTAACCCTAACCGTCCCAACAGCAACAAAACCACGCCACAAAGTCCTGTTCCACGTGCAGAAATTCTTAAAAAACACAATACACTCGGAAAAAGGGTGTGTGTGGATCTGAGAAAGCAAACAGGGTGGAGGCAAGGCAAGGCACGTTTATTCATAGCACTTTTCAACACAAGGCAATTCAAAGTGCTTTACAAAAATGAAAGACATTAAGAGCAATAAGAAACATATTATTAAATGACATTTAACACGAATGTCAGGGAATAATTCTGTATTTTTACCTTTTGCCCTCTGACGCAGATGACCAACCTCGAGCAGCTGCTATCTACCTTAAGGAGGGGCTGCCCTAGCAAGTTTTTGTGACCAGTTTATGACCGGGCAACTCTCGGTCAGAGATAGTTATTGTTATGGGACACCTGGAGCACATCCTTCTCGGGGTGTAGATGACCCCGAGCCATAAGCAACAACAAATGTGATTCACTGTCCTCAGCTGTTTAGTCAATCTATTGAAGAATGTAGATTATTACACTCTGAACTATTAAAACCTGGAGCTACAGGAGAGGTCTTCAGAATTGATTGTGGCATCTCAACCGTGTGGTCAGACCGTGACCCGTGACATGTCTTGTGAATTCACCGGCCGAAGCTCCAAATGAACCGTCAGTGTTTTTTGCCATCAAAGCTCCAGCTCTCCTCGTGTCTCTCTGAGTCCTGACTCCAATTGCTTCAAAAGTTTCCGCCACAATGAATAACACAGGTACATGAATACAAGTGAATAGTTCAATTAAAAGCAGCGGCAAAAAGAAAAGTCTTCAGCCTGGATTTAAAAGTAATCAGAGTTGCAGCGGACCGGCAGGTTTCTGGGAGTTTGTTCCAGATATTTGGAGCATAATAACTGAACTTCTCCATGTTTAGTTCTGACTCTGGGGACAGAAAGCAACACCTGAGAGTTCTGGATGGTTCATAATTTTGCAGGAGGTCAGAAATATACTTTGGCCGTAATCCATTCAATGCTTTATGAAGCATTTATTTAGAAATATGTTATTTGACACACAGGAAGCCAGTATAAAGACTTCAGAACCGAAGTGATCCACCTGGTTTGTGAGGCAAGGTGGGGCAGGCATGCACGCTCCGTTATTGTTCCAGATCGTGGGTGTATGACCTGTGTTTGCTGGGTTGTGAACATGTGCAGGGAGGAGCAGGATTAAGTGCTGAGTCTGCAACCTGTTATTACTTCTGCACGATAATTACTGCATTCATGACCACTAAATATCACTGTATTCATACACCTTTAAGCCACAGTTCAAGAGGTGATATTTGCAGATATTATATGGTATACTTGCAAAGTGATGACAGCATAATAATCTGCTCTGCTGTTATATGGAAATGCAATAAATAAACATGCATTAGCAGGCTTGAAGAGATGAAAGAATGCAAAACAGCAGTTACTCTTTTCATGATTTTAGTTTGGTGTGTCTATAGTTTCCGGTTTTATTTTGAAATTCTGTTCTCCTTGTGTCTTTTCTTGTCTTCCTTCCTGTGTTTTCCCTCATGTTCCTGATTGTCTGATTGTGACCAGCTGTTGTTTCACCTCTCCAGCTATGTCTTGTCTTGTGATTGCTCTTGTACAGAGATGGCAAAAGTACACACATCCTTTACTCAAGTAAAAGTACACTTCTACACTCATGTAAAAATAAGTACTGACTAAACTTCTTAAGTCAAAGTAAAGAAGTATGGGCTTTGAATGTACTTCAGTAAAAAGTACCCATAACTAGCAGCTGTTTTAAAGAGTACCTGACCTCCCTTTATATTAATAGAACAATAATGTCATTGTTAGCTAATAAATGTTTCCATGCTGAACAACGGCAACATGACAACGTTTTCATTGGTCCCTCTTCTTTAGAGAAGACCAGGAAATGATGGCTACACGGATCGTGTTCAAATCAATAGGCACGCAATGACTCTAAATAATAATGATCACGCCACCAAACACAAATTCAAACTAAAGGAACCAGCCTGTTTGGAAAATGTGAGAAGTAGAAAGTACAGGTATTTGTGTTCAACATGTAAGAAGTAGAAAGTACAGGTATTTGTGTTCAACATGTAAGAAGTAGAAAGTACAGGTATTTGTGTTCAACATGTAAGAAGTAGAAAGTACAGGTATTTGTGTTCAACATGTAAGAAGTAGAAAGTACAGGTATTTGAGTTCAACATGTAAGAAGTAGAAAGTACAGGTATTTGAGTTCAACATGTAAGAAGTAGAAAGTACAGGGATTTGAGTTCAACATGTAAGAAGTAGAAAGTACAGGTATTTGTGTTCAACATGTAAGAAGTAGAAAGTACAGGTATTTGTGTTCAACATGTAAGAAGTAGAAAGTACAGGTATTTGAGTTCAACATGTAAGAAGTAGAAAGTACAGGTATTTGAGTTCAACATGTAAGAAGTAGAAAGTACAGGGATTTGAGTTCAACATGTAAGAAGTAGAAAGTACAGGTATTTGTGTTCAACATGTAAGAAGTAGAAAGTACAGGTATTTGAGTTCAACATGTAAGAAGTAGAAAGTACAGGTATTTGGGTTCAACATGTAAGAAGTAGAAAGTACAGGTATTTGTGTTCAAAATGTAAGAAGTAGAAAGTACAGGTATTTGAGTTCAACATGTAAGAAGTAGAAAGTACAGGTATTTGAGTTCAACATGTAAGAAGTAGAAAGTACAGGTATTTGAGTTCAACATGTAAGAAGTAGAAAGTACAGGTATTTGAGTTCAACATGTAAGAAGTAGAAAGTACAGGTATTTGTGTTCAAAATGTAAGAAAAAAAAAGTACTGATACCAGAAACATGTACTTGAGGTGGACCTATCATGCTATATTTGAAAAATATATTGTAGGGCCATACCTATATGAAACATGTCTGTGAAGTTTTTTTTTCAAAATACCAAACAGATCATGCATTTTAGCCATGCCTCATTTCGTTCTATTTGCTCTTTTCCAGCCCTGTTTTTGCAAGGGCTGATTCTGTGGCAAATGAGCTGCAGCTGACCACGCCCCCCTGCAAAGGAGGGGGGCGAGGCACGAGCGTCATGTTACCATGCTATTACCATGCTGTTACCATGCCACGCAACCTCTCATTCCCCTGATAGGTGGAGAGTGGCCCATATAGGCGGAGCACCCCGTTTCTTACGTCAGAACAATTTTCAAATAATAATCAGATCTGTTGCAGCCCCGTTTTTAGAGATTTGGGTATGGAGGAAAATAGAGAGGGTTGTGTTCTCTGACTCTTGGTGAGTTCCCTGGAACACCGGGCACACATATTCATGTATAAAAGACGTACAAAAGTGCATTTTGCATGATAGGTCCCCTTTAAGGTTAAAGTACCCATAACTACCAGCTGTTTTAAAGAATAACTGACCTCCCTTTATATATTGTGGCTTTAAGTGGGGAAGAATTGACTTTGTGACCCCTAGACTTGAGTTAAAGTTCTTAAAGCAAGTTAACATTTTTACAGACATTAGTGGTTTCCAGATGATTGCATTTTAATAGGCTTTAAGAGGTAAAAAAAAACGACATATTGAATATGAATATCAATCCCTGCTCCTTTTCACACGTTACCCCATGCAGGAAATGTTACTGAACATTTCAATGATGGACTGCATATGTGGAAGGGCTCTAAGAAGCTTTCCACTGTGTTAGCATTGGAGCATTTTAGCATTTATCTTACTGCTGTACTGAGCCTCCGATGACTGTAGCTGTAGACCCTTAGCCTTGTTGTAAAATAGCTACCACTAAGATCAATAAACTGTGTTTTATGCGTTAAAAAGGTCCTGAAAATATGTAAAATACAAGTACAGCACAAATCATTATTGTTTTGCCAGTCGTTCCCATTTTACTGCAGTCATATTATGTGTTGTGTGTAGCAGCAGTTGCTTCTGGGCAGGTCGGCCTTCTCTGCATAATGTTTGTGAGCCAGTGTCAGATAAGATCCAAATATCATCCTCCAGACTGCCAACGTCTCATAGAATACACTTCAATATTTCTATTTTTAGACAAACAAGTCATGTCAACACTGTGCCAAAACATCAAAAAGGGAATGAAACTACTATTGCTTTCTGTTGGCTTTCGGTAAAAAAAGCAACAAAACAGTGAAACCAGCGAGTCTCACATGGCCAGGCGGAGTAAAGTGCACCTGATACACCCGAGGGGATTGGCTCTCATCCCAAGGACACATGGTGGAGGGACTCTCCCTGAGAAGAGGCACTCGTAACCAGACCAGTGACTCACTCCTGCTGGCCATGTGCTGCCTGTTTGTGTGTGAGAGAGGAGCGTGAGGCATCGAAACAGAAAGCGAGACATGAAGAGAGAGGGAGCCAGGGACACAAGCAAAGTAAAGCACAACATAAATGTGCAGTGATAGTAAAAGCAAGCAGAGAATACCTATTTTTTGCAGATTGTTCATATCCGTATCGCCCATCCATAATTGGTAACTCTATTATATTTCAAGGGATAGACATGTTTCTTCTTCAGTATCTTTCTTGTTTTCATAACAAAACAGTGGAAGAAGAAGCTAAAAGGCCGATTCTTTGTATAGTTCAAGAGTAGTAGAGGTTGTTGTTTGTGTATGAAATGGACATGAGTTAAAATTCAAAGCAGGACAACACATGTTATTTTTAAAGAGGCCCTATTATTCTTATTTTCAGGTGTATATCATTAGGTTATTATTTATCATGCTCATGTTCACGTTAGTATTTAGTCAGACGTTTGAGATATTGAGGACCTGTCTTATTGGGTGGAGAGAAGTCTTTAAAGAGTCCTCTCCTGCTGATGTTCAGGTGTATATCAGTATGTAGTGTCTCTACTTTAAAGAGTCCTCTCCTGCTGATGTTCAGGTGTATATCAGTATGTAGTGTCTCTACTTTAAAGAGTCCTCTCCTGCTGATGTTCAGGTGTATATCAGTGTGTAGTGTCTCTACTTTAAAGAGTCCTCTCCTGCTGATGTTCAGGTGTATATCAGTATGTAGTGTCTCTACTTTAAAGAGTCCTCTCCTGCTGATGTTCAGGTGTATATCAGTATTTAGTGTCTCTACTTTAAAGAGTCCTCTCCTGCTGATGTTCAGGTGTATATCAGTATGTAGTGTCTCTACTTTAAAGAGTCCTCTCCTGCTGATGTTCAGGTGTATATCAGTATGTAGTGTCTCTACTTTAAAGAGTCCTCTCCTGCTGTTGTTCAGGTGTATATCAGTATGTAGTGTCTCTACTTTAAAGAGTCCTCTCCTGCTGATGTTCAGGTGTACAGGACTGTCTCAGAAAATTAGAATATTGTGATAAAGTTCTTTATTTTCTGTAATGCAATTAAAAAAACAAAAATGTCATACATTCTGGATTCATTACAAATCAACTGAAATATTGCAAGCCTTTTATTATTTTAATATTGCTGATTATGGCATACAGCTTAAGAAAACTCAAAAATCCTATCTCAAAAAATTAGAATAGTTCCTCAGACCAAGTAAAAAAAAAAGATTTATAACAGCAAAACACAATCAAACATTTGAAAATGTCCATTAATGCACTCAGTACTTGGTTGGGAATCCTTTTGCACGGATTACTGCATCAATGCGGCGTGGCATGGAGGCAATCAGCCTGTGGCATTGCTGAGGTGTTATGGATGCCCAGGATGCTTCAATAGCGGCCTTTAGCTCATTAGCATTGTTGGGTCTGGTGTCTTTCAGCTTCTTCTTCACAATACCCCACATATTCTCTATGGGGTTCAGGTCAGGGGAATTTGCAGGCCAATCGAGGACAGTAATGCCATGGTCAGTACACCAGTTACTGGTGGTTTTGGCACTGTGGGCAGGTGCCAGATCATGCTGGAAAATGAATTCCTCATCTCCATAGAGCTTTTCAGCAGACGGAAGCATGTAGTGCTCTAAAATCTCTTGGTACACAGCTGCATTTACTCTGGGCTTGATGAAACACAGTGGACCAACACCAGCAGCTGACATGGCTCCCCAAACCATCGCTGACTGTGGGAACTTCACACTGGATTTCAAGCAACTTGGATTTTGCTCCTCTCCAGCCTTTCTCCAGACTCTGGCGCCTTGACTTCCAAATGAAATACAAAACTTGCTTTCGTCTGAAAAGAGGACTTTGGACCACTGTGCAACTGTCCAGTGCTTCTTTTCCTTAGCCCAAGTCAGACGCCTCTTCCGTTGTCTTGAGTTCAGAAGTGGCTTGACCATGGGAATACGGCTATTGTAGCCCATTTCCCGGACACGTCTGTGAACAGTGACTTTTGATACCTGGACTCCAGCTTCAGTCCACTGTCTTTGAAGCTCCCCCAAATTCTGGAAGCGACTCTTCTTCACAATGCTGTTAAGGCTGCGGTCATCTCTCTTGGTTGTGCAGCGTTTCCTGCCACATTTCCCCCTTCCAACAGACTTTTTGTGGATGTGCTTTGAAACTGCACTCTGTGAACAGCTTGCTCTTTGAGAAATTTCTTTTTGTGTCTTACCCTCCTGATGGAGGGTGTCAATGACGGTCCTCTGGACAGCAGTCAGATCAGCAGTCTTCCCCATACTTGTGATTTAGTTTACTGAACCAAGCTGAGTGTTTTTCAAGGCTCAGGAAACCCTTGCAGGTGTTTCGAGTTAATTAGACGATTCAAGTGATTCGTTGAACACCCTACTAGTATACTTTTTCATGATATTCTAATATTTAGAGATAGGATATTTGAGTTTTCTTAAGCTGTATGCCATAATCAGCAATATTAAAATAATAAAAGGCTTGCAATATTTCAGTTGATTTGTAATGAATCCAGAATGTATGACATTTTTGTTTTTTTAATTGCATTACAGAAAATAAAGAACTTTATCACAATATTCTAATTTTCTGAGACAGTCCTGTATATCAGTATGTAGTGTCTCTACTTTAAAGAGTCCTCTCCTGCTGATGTTCAGGTGTATATCAGTATGTAGTGTCTTTACTTTAAAGAGTCCTCTCCTGCTGATGTTCAGGTGTATATCAGTATGTAGTGTCTCTACTTTAAAGAGTCCTCTCCTGCTGATGTGCAGGTGTATATCAGTATGTAGTGTCTCTACTTTAAAGAGTCCTCTCCTGCTGATGTGCAGATGTATATCAGTATGTAGTGTCTCTACTTTAAAGAGTCCTCTCCTGCTGATGTGCAGGTGTATATCAGTATGTAGTGTCTCTACTTTAAAGAGTCCTCTCCTGCTGATGTGCAGGTGTATGTCAGTATGTAGTGTCTCTACTTTAAAGAGTCCTCTCCTGCTGATGTTCAGGTGTATGTCAGTATGTAGTGTCGGGGGGCTAAACTCAAGGATTTTAGCCATGCACAAAAACCTATATATAAAACAGTAGAGGAAAGGGAAAATCCCAAAAAGCATAATATGGCCTCTTTAACCTCTTTTTAAACAGTCCTCATTCGGGTTGAGCCTGAAAGAAACAGTGCAGGGTTTCACTCCTAGAGTTTCAGTTTCCATGAGTCACGTTTGTGTTTTAGATAAATAAAACTGAGGGTCATTCAGTGACTGTTTCAAAACATGAGTAAAACTTAGCTGTGTTTAAGTGTTACAGACACAACAATCACTGAGTCACCGGAGAGGATGCTGAGCAAACCGGCTGCAAATTCAGTCCCGTTGGAGATGTGAGTTTCAGAACCGGTTTTTAAAAGCAGACACCCTTTTTTCCTTCAGATCAACAAGTTGTCTTCAATCACGTGAGTTTCAAAATGAACACTCCCTGCCAGGTTCCACAGGTGATTATTACTGAGTACAGAGAACATAAATCTGTGTTAGTGTGAGAAGGGAGACAGCTGATAAGGCAGAAAAGGACCATACATCTGTATTTGACATGTCCTAACAGTGTGTAAATATGACCTCAAGGGGCTTTCTGAACCTATTCAAGGCTGTTTTTCAATCCCACGCCTTCTTTTTTTTTTTTTAAACCATGGCCTGTCCATTTCTGTTCTGTGGTTTTGTTATTTTCCTTCCCCTGTAACACCTGGGAAAGCTGTAGGGGGAAACAAACCGCTGCCAGCTTTCCAACACATTCCCGATCCGAATGCCTGGGCACAGCCGCACATTGTTGGCATTCCTTCATTTAAAGGTGCAGCATTTCTTTGTCTCTCAACACCATGTCAATGACTCTTGTGTAAACATGTGGGGAGCTTTTCAGGCATGTGGTTTACACAATTTTAAGGTGACTTTCATGGCTGAACTGTAACCTAACATTGAAAGGGATACGATTAAAGTTATTAAAGATATCCTTCCACAAATGTTTGATTTACAAATAATACTGCTGGGATTAACAATATGGGTTTTCCACAAGTAATGTTAAAGGTCCTTGAAACTCATTATCCCAAACAGAAAACTTTGAGTTTAAAAAGTGAAGCCAATGAGGAATCTGTGTTGTTTCCAATGGCAAACACAAGGCTGACTCCAATGGTGGCAAAAAGACGTCTGATTAACATGAACAAATAAGCCAATGGAGAAGTTTCTTAAACCTAAATTGGTATCAATGGCTAAAACTGGGTTTAATCCAATGGTGGCAAAAAGAAATCTGATTGTATAGAAGTTTATGAGAAAATTGCATCATTCCCCGGTGATTTATTACCTTTGTAAGACCTCAATACCCACGATAAATACGTAATTTAAAGAGCCTAACATGAACAAATAAGCCAATGGGGAAGTTTATTAAACCTAAACCTAAACTTGTTATCAATGGCTAACACAAGTTTGACTCCATTGGTGGCAAAACGCTTGCTTGGTAGCACATGTACCTCCGAGTCAGTTGCTTCAGAAGTGAGGCAAGAATCCTTCCTAGCCTCGGAAAACGAAAAATGGTGGAACAGGCTAACAGGTGTGCGTCATATGCGAGTCCCCGCCTTAAATGGAGCACGATTTCCGCCAAAGATTTTTTAAATTGGTCCGTGCGCAAAGCATTGTGGGGATTTTAAGACCGCGGAGTCTAGACATGTGCAGCCTCAAAATTTCTCGCTACGAAGTACGCCGGCCTCGGTAGAATTCCAAGTATGCTGGACATTGGAACAGTCCTTCTGCGGCACTCGATGACGTAGTATGCTTGAAATAGTGGCTCTGGAGCAGCCTTACTCGACATTGAGAAACACCCAGTTTGTATAGATGTCTATGAATGGCCTCCCTTTTCAGGAGACGTATTACCTCAGTAAGATCAAAATACTCTGTTGAAGATCCTCACATAAAAATATGACGCCAATAAGCAAGTGCCTTGAATCTGTGATGTTTCCATTGGCCAACACAGGCAACTCGACTGGTGGAAGAAAATACATCTTATTGTGTAGAAGTCTATGACAAAATGGCCTCAATTCTCACTTGATTAATAACCTAATAGCCGCTTTCACACCAAGTACTTTGCCGTACTTAGTTCCCCCATGGAACTAAAAGCCGATCGCGTTCACACCGGAGTAAGTTCCCTGAGGGAAGATTAGGCAAATGAAGCCACTGACGTCACTTCTTCTGCTTTGGGTTTACTGGCAGGCCGCAAACAACTTCACGGCGTATACTGCCACCCGAAGTCCCTGGCCAGAAGTCCCAGAGTAAATCGCCAGAACGCCGACACCTCCTCATCACTCCGCCGCTCCCATGTTTTTTCTTTTGTATTGCCATAAGTTATTCTCTCTCCGTTGGTGCGCGGGGCTAATGCTAAAAATGCTAACGCCAGCAAATACAATGGCGGCTTCACAAAACCTTTCAGAGTTTTATGGGGCGTGGTTTGCAATCCGCCCAGCCAATCAGAAATTGGAACTGTTTTCTCCCCCGGAAAGTACCACCTCTCTAGCAGGGACTGAAAAGGGGGGAAAAGTTCTCATGAACTAAATTCTCTTTTTGGTGTGAACGCAAAACCCCAGGAACTATCGGAACTAAAAGGGAAAAGTACTCCGGTGTGAAAGCACCTATTGAGTATGTTGGCCTCAATATCTAGAGTTGCAAGTACTTTTCAGTAAAGAATTAAGTTTATTTTGGAAGTCATGGTCCAATTTAGAGTAAAATAGACGGTAAAGCAGGGTATGATTTAGGGCGGGGCTACCTTGTGATTGACGTGTTGCTACCACACCATTTTAGCTTTAATTATATACTATTTGGTCACCTAAATGGCCTTATAGTGTTTTGTTGTGGCCTACTTAGATCCATTCTCCTATACAACATTTAAATTAGGAACAGATCACAGTTGGTGAATTGTGAGGTTGCTGTTAATATAAACCACACAGTGCTCATAGATTGGCCATTATAGTAAAGTCATAATATATAATACCTAAAAAGGAGAAATGCTGTGTTTGTTTATTTCATTCATAAATGTGTTAAAGTCGGATCTAAAGGGAGCACATAGAAATGTTCCTACTACAGCGGTTTGTTGAAAAAAGAAAGGTCTCGTGCGAGGCTCTGATAGTAACCATAAACAACACACATGTGCAAGCAAATATGTGAGGCATTTTTCTGTCTACTATTTAGAAGAATATCATGTGACCTGGTAGGTTCCAGCATGCAAATAGTGTGTCTTTTGCACTCAAAGTTATATAAAAACAGGAACTATCACCATGTTTTTTCCAAACAAGAAAACCGCAAGCGTAAAAAAAGCAATAATTACTCAATCTTAGCCGCTGGCCCTCCCTCCGGTTCCCCCCAGAGGGATGCAGAAGTGCGTCAGTGAGGGGTTGGAAAAGAGGAGAAGTAAAGCCTTTTGACTTTCAGGAAGGAAACACATCTGGGGAATAAGGAAAGAGAGAACGGGTGAAAAGAGGAATTAGCTCTGAGGAAGAGGAGCTGGCCCAAAATAGTCAGCCTCTGCTCGAGCCACTACAACAAACTTCCTGTCACTCAGGAGTTAGTCACACCAGACCTTCTTTTACCTTTTAAACCCCTCAGTGAGTGACTAACCCCTCAACTGAGCCCCCTAAAGACATGAACCTCAGTTTTTCCTATAATTCAGTCCTGCTTTACTCAACTTCAGACTCTGAAGACCAGAGAGGGCAAAAGTACACACATCCTTTCCTCAAGTAGAAGTACAGATATTCGTGTTTAAAAATACTCTGGTGAAAGTAGAAGTACTGACTAAACTTCTTTACTCAAGTAAAAGTAAAGAGGGCTTTGAAATGTCCTTCAGTAAAAAGTACCCATAACTAGCAGCTGTTTTAAAGAGTACCTGACCTCCCTTTATATTAATAGAACAATAATGTCATTGTTAGCTAATGAATGTTTCCATGCTGAACAACGGCAACATGACAACGTTTTCATTGGTCCCTCTTCTTTAGAGAAGACCAGGAAATGATGGATACACGGATCGTGTTCAAATCAATAGGCACGCAATGACTCTAAATAATAATGATCACGCCACCAAACACACATTCAGACTAAAGGAACCAGCCTGTTTGGAAAATGAGAGAAGTAGAAAGTACAGGTATTTGAGTTCAACATGTAAGAAGTAGAAAGTACAGGTATTTGTGTTCAACATGTAAGAAGTAGAAAGTACAGGTATTTGTGTTCAACATGTGAGAAGTAGAAAGTACAGGTATTTGTGTTCAACATGTAAGAAGTAGAAAGTACAGGTATTTGTGTTCAACATGTAAGAAGTAGAAAGTACAGGTATTTGTGTTCAACATGTAAGAAGTAGAAAGTACAGGTATTTGAGTTCAACATGTGAGAAGTAGAAAGTTCAGGTATTTGTGTTCAAAATGTAAGAAGTAGAAAGTACAGGTATTTGTGTTCAACATGTAAGAAGTCAAAGTAAAAAGTCTTCAGAAAAATAAGTAGTGGAGTAAAGTACTGATACCAGAAATATGTACTTAAGTACAGTAACAAATTATTTGTACTCCACTACTTCCCACCCCTGCTGAAGACTACATTTACATTTCAAAACAAACAATCAGAGGTGGGTTTAATCATATATGGAATTTGCTTTTGTGTATAATGGTGCATGCATAAACACAGTAAGAGGATTTAAGATGTGAAAAAGGAGCAAAGGATGATGTATCTTTGGTTCCCTCAACAAAAAGCCAATGGGCCTTTTCCATTGGATTTTTGAGTATTTCCTAAAATAAGTTATGTAGCAAACACGTGTTTATAATACTTACACATTTTGTTCAGCATGATAATCTCCACATTTTAAAACCACATTTGAGTCGAAGCGTAAATGCAATCTCCTGAACTAAAAACCTAACGTTAGGCTATAAAGGAACTACAGTACGGTCACATAACTTCACTTCACCACCGCTAAGCTAAAGGAGGCTAAAGTTGTGCTGTAAAGGAACTACAGCACGGTCACATGACTTCACGTTATCACCGCTAAGCTAAAGGTGGCTAATGTTGGGCTATAAAGGAACTACAGCACGGTCACATGACTTCACGTTATCACCGCTAAGCTAAAGGTGGCTAATGTTGGGCTATAAATGAACTACAGCACGGTCACATGACTTCACGTCACCACCGCTAACCTAAAAGTGGCTAATGTTGGGCTTTAAAGGAACTACAGCACGGCCACATGACTTCACTTCACCACCGCTAAGCTAAAAGAGGCTAAAGTTGTGCTGTAAAGGAACTACAGCACGGTCACATGACTTCACGTTATCACCGCTAAGCTAAAGGTGGCTAATGTTGGGCTATAAAGGAACTACAGCACGGTCACATGACTTCACGTCACCACCGCTAAGCTAAAGGAGGCTAAAGTTGTGCTGTAAAGGAACTACAGCACGGTCACATGACTTCACGTTATCACCGCTAAGCTAAAGGTGGCTAATGTTGGGCTATAAAGGAACTACAGCACGGTCACATGACTTCACGTTATCACCGCTAAGCTAAAGGTGGCTAATGTTGGGCTATAAATGAACTACAGCACGGTCACATGACTTCACGTCACCACCGCTAACCTAAAAGTGGCTAATGTTGGGCTTTAAAGGAACTACAGCACGGCCACATGACTTCACTTCACCACCGCTAAGCTAAAAGAGGCTAAAGTTGTGCTGTAAAGGAACTACAGCACGGTCACATGACTTCACGTTATCACCGCTAAGCTAAAGGTGGCTAATGTTGGGCTATAAAGGAACTACAGCACGGTCACATGACTTCACGTTATCACCGCTAAGCTAAAGGTGGCTAATGTTGGGCTATAAATTAACTACAGCAAGGTCACATGACTTCACGTCACCACCGCTAACCTAAAAGTGGCTAATGTTGGGCTTTAAAGGAACTACAGCACGGCCACATGACTTCACTTCACCACCGCTAAGCTAAAGGAGGCTAATGTTGGGCTATAAAGGAACTACAGCACGGTCACATGACTTCACGTCACCACCGCTAAGCTAAAGGTGGCTAATGTTGGGCTATAAAGGAACTACAGCACGGTCACATGACTTCACGTCACCACCGCTAAGCTAAAGGTGGCTAAAGTTGTGCTATAAAGGAACTACAGCCCGGTCACATGACTTCACGTTATCACCGCTAAGCTAAAGGCGGCTAATGTTGGGCTATAAAGGAACTACAGCACGGTCACATCACTTCACTTCACCACGCTAAGCTAAAGGCGGCTAATGTTGGGCTATAAAGGAACTACAGCACGGTCACATCACTTCACTTCACCACGCTAAGCTAAAGGCGGCTAATGTTGGGCAATAAAGGAACTACAGCACGGTCACATGACTTCACGTTATCACCGCTAAGCTAAAGGTGGCTAATGTTGGGCTATAAAGGAACTACAGCACGGTCACATCACTTCACTTCACCACGCTAAGCTAAAGGCGGCTAATGTTGGGCAATAAAGGAACTACAGCACGGTCACATGACTTCACGTCAACACCACTAAGCCAAAGGCAACTTTAAAAGACATATCATTGTTCAGGAATGTACAAAATAAACAAGGGAATGTAAACAGTTCACAGTCAAATTCCCACGTAACACTAGAGATTAGAAGTTTAGAAGAAAATAGATTTTAATTGATCTAAAGCAACAGCTGTAGGCAATAAAAGTCATGTACATGCTAATGATTTAAGGGGAATGATAAAAACACATAATCAAAGTTTATATAAACAATCAAGAGTTTGTGAGATTGGGGTTTGAGTTAAAGCAGCCAGTGGAGGCGAAAGATAAACATGAGAATTCCTCTGGCAAGAAAACCATCCTGACTAACAGGAACCCAGACAAATATGGTGAAACCAGATGAATGTAAACATGTGGGGAGCTTTCTGAGCATTAGGTTTAGAAAATGTTCATGGCTGAACTATAACATAAACGTGTTAACATAGGGACAAACAACAGCCTTATTATGCCTTTTGGGTTTCCCCTTTCCTGTTATATGTTTGTGTGCATGTAAATGGTCTGCAAAGGCTAAAATCCCTATGTTCCCTCTTTCTTAACCACACACCCTCTGCGTTAAATGCCTCCATTGGACTCCTTTGTTTACTTCCTGAACATAATTATATCACTATGTTAAGGCCCGGACACACTGAGCCGATTTCGGCCGTCGATAGCTGTCTGACACAACATGTTGAAACGGGAGGCTGTCGGCAAAATAAATCACTCTGATTGGCTGTTCAGCTTAGCGAATCAGTGCATGAGAAGCAAAACGGAAGTGAAGAAGGCACACACAGACGGATATTATTTTTCATTTTCCAGTACCGCACTAAACATGTTTTCGATTATAAGTCGTTCTGTGAAACCATCTGTGATGGACGAGAGTGAAAATGGAACGCACGCTATTTGTTGTTTGTATATATCACGCAGTCTGTCTTCCGGTTGCCTCTTTTGAATGACGAATACACGCTACCGTCGCCTGCTGGTAAGGAGAGTTATTGCCACTCACGCATGCGCAGTTCGTACGTGCTACTTGGCCGTCGGCTGAAGTCTTCGCGGTGTGTTCCAGTGCGATTTTTTTTGGCCAAGACGCAGGAGACGTGAGGCGACTCAACAGTCGGGTCCGTCGGGACGTGTTCTTTGGTGTCAGTTTGGTGTGTCAGGACCTTAACACTCGCGCTTCTATTGGCTAGTGCTCCAAGACATTGTACGTGATAGGCTAAGGGGCAGGACATCTCTAAGCGGTTGACCAATCACAACAGAGCCGGCCAGCTGACCAATCAGAGCAGACTGGGCTCTGGTTTCAGACAGAGGGTGAAAAGAGGTGCTGCAGCAGATGTGTATTCACTCTCTGTCCTACACGGCTTGTTGGAGCTCCTGCTTCGAGGAGCGGACAGGTTTCCGGGTCGGCGATACAGCGAGAACAAGCGAAACTCATCCTGAGCACACAAACACTCGAAGCCGAAGTAAAAACAATAAGTGTGGCTTGATATTGAGTAAGAAAAAGGTTTATAACGCTGTGAGAATGGATCTGCGGAGAGCATTTCTCCGCCATCCCAACTCGTCTATTACCAGCGTTCAGGGAGCTCTATGCAAGTCAATGGGACTCCCTGCTATTTAGCCAAGGGATCCTGGTATGTGAGGGGCTCCACGGATTGGTCCATTTGGGCCAATCCGGTCATTTGTTGTTGATTTGGGTATTCACACGTCACAGAACCCAGAAAGCAAACAATGGAAAAAGAGAAATCTCCAACGAGGCGTTCTGGGGCAGCATAGACAGGTCTTTTCTGTGTTAGAGTTTTACTCACTACAGGCTGTACTTTGAGGGTTTGAGACTCTGCAGACCGTTTACATGCAGAAAAACCTTCATAACACACAAGGGGACGGGTAACAACCGGAAAAGCATGACATGGGACCTTTTAAAGCATGGAGACATGTCACAGAGACAATAAATACAAAAGGACTCTTTAAAGTGGAGACACTACATACTGATATACACCTGAACATCAGCAGGAGAGGACTCTTTAAAGTAGAGACACTACATACTGATATACACCTGAACATCAGCAGGAGAGGACTCTTTAAAGTAGAGACACTACATACTGATATACACCTGGACATCAGCAGGAGAGGACTCTTTAAAGTAGAGACACTACATACTGATATACACCTGAACATCAGCAGGAGAGGACTCTTTAAAGTAGAGACACTACATACTGATATACACCTGAACATCAGCAGGAGAGGACTCTTTAAAGTAGAGACACTACATACTGATATACACCTGAACATCAGCAGGAGAGGACTCTTTAAAGTAGAGACACTACATACTGATATACACCTGAACATCAGCAGGAGAGGACTCTTTAAAGTAGAGACACTACATACTGATATACACCTGAACATCAGCAGGAGAGGACTCTTTAAAGTAGAGACACTACATACTGATATACACCTGAACATCAGCAGGAGAGGACTCTTTAAAGTAGAGACACTACATACTGATATACACCTGAACATCAGCAGGAGAGGACTCTTTAAAGTAGAGACACTACATACTGATATACACCTGGACATCAGCAGGAGAGGACTCTTTAAAGTAGAGACACTACATACTGATATACACCTGAACATCAGCAGGAGAGGACTCTTTAAAGTAGAGACACTACATACTGATATGAACCTGAACATTAGAATAATAGGACCTCTTTCAAAAATAACATGTTTGGTCCTGCTTTAAATTTCAACTTATGTCCATTCCAGGCACAAACAACAACCTCTAATAATCTTGAACTACTCAAAAATCTGCCTTTTAGCTTCTTCTTTTTTTTACTACAACAGGCAGTATGAGAACAATTAAAAAAATGTAGTGAAGTAAAAGTATAAAGTAGAAGTACCTTAAATGTTTACTTAAGTACAGTACTTGAGTATTTATGTACATTTCACTGGTTGTAATAATCATACATTAAGATGATCTAATCATCTGAGAGTTGCTGTTATTGAGGTATGAGAGGAAAGGAATGGATTAGCATTCCTCTGTCTAGAAAACCATCCTGACAAACAGGAAGTCCAGACAAATATGGTCAAGCCAGATGTGACCAAACTGGTTCAAGGTTTAAAAAACCCGGATGTGAAGCAGATATTTTATTTGTGCAGGTGGTGTACTATGGGATTGCCAAAGTAAACAGGAAGCAGTGGGCAGCGGTGTTTGGCTGTGATTGGTCGTTGGTAGTTTGATTTGTGATAAGGAATGCAGGAAGGAGAGGTGTGGAGAAGAAAAGGGAGTACGTGTGTGTCCGCATGTTGATAATAAGAGAGCGAGGCTTGTGACAAACACCTGCTAAAGTTTTCTCTATAAAATCACAAACCAGTGTGACCTGGTCAGTGTTTCCTCACTCTGGAGGCCTTTTTATAATGAAAAGGGAAGTCCAGTAGCAGTGGTGAAATGTATAGAGTGTATTTACTTATGTATCATATACTGAAGGACAATTTTAAGGTGGTATTTTAATTTTACAGTACTTTTTACTTTGACTCCACTTCATTTTGGAAGCTAATATTGTACTTTTTCCTCCACTTCAGCTTTTAACAGATTCATTTCATTAGCTTATGCAATACATACATCAACTAATCATTGACTAGTTAATGATATAGGTTATGGTATTCAGCAGCAGTATATTAAGTAATTCAAATAAGGTCCAACTTTACCAGCTGTGATGAACTCATTAATGCATCAATAATCATAATCCATTATCATTTTATACACATAATTCACCAATGAAACTGGCCATTACACATAATAAGTACTTCTACTTTTGCTACTTGTAGTATATTTTTTAGGATAAAACACCTGTCATGAGCTGTGGGGCCTCCAGTTGTGCAAGAAGCTGTTTTTTTCTGTAGCTATTTGTCGACTAGAGCCATCCAGTGGTGCTTTAAGGAACTTTAAACATAGCAAAAAGATACAGAGATAGGACAGACTTGGGATTTTTGTTCAGACGAGACACAACATGCAGGCAAAGCAGGAAGCAGCACGTGAGGCTGGGGAAACACGTCTCTGACCCCCGGACCATCCGCACCGGTTCCCCTCAATTCCGCGTTCTTTCCCCTCTACTCTTCTCCCTGTACACGAACAGCTGCACCTCCAGTCACCAGTCTGTCTGTCAAGCTCCTGAAGTTCAGACGACACCAGCCTCATCGGACTCATCTCTGGTGGGGACGAGTCTGCCTACAGGTGTGAGCTGGACCATCTGGTGACCTGGTGCAGGGACAACCACCTGGAGCTCAACGCTCTCAAGACAGTGGAGATGGTTGTGGACTTTAGAGAGAAATTCAACGTGCCAAAGACAATGATGGGGAACTTCTACACCTCCATCATCGAGTCCATCCTCACCTCCTCCATCAGCATCTGGTACGCTGCAGCCACAGCCAAGGATAAGGGCAGACTGCAGCGAGTCATCCGCTCTGCAGAGAAGGTGATCAGCTGCAATCTGCAATCCCTCCACGACCTGCATGCCTCCAGGACCCTGAGGCGGGCAGGGAATATGGTGGCCGACCCCTGCCACCCTGGACACACAAACTGTTCACCACCCTCCCCTCTGGCAGGAGGCTGCGCTCCATCAGGACCAAAACCTCTCGCCACCTGAACAGTTTCTTCCCCTCCGCTACCGGCCTCTCAAACAAGGCCCGGCCCCCCCACTGACACTTACCTCAGCCGAAGTCTCTATATGCATTACATGAATGCACACAATGTTCATACTGCTTATTGCACACATTTCTTGTTTCATATCATATTTGACTTCCTATAATTCCTTCATAACATTCTATTTCCATGTAAATTACTGCTTTCTTTTATTGCTATTTAACTATATTTTATTACCGTGTCCTTAAAGTCAAATTCCTCGTATGTGTGGACCTACCTGGCAATAAACCTGTTTCTGATTCTGATTCTGTAGATTTCTGTAGTTAGCATTAGATACTACTTGGTTTGCATAGCTTCCAGAGAACTTGAAAAACGAAAATGATCGTCTTAATCTTTGTTCTCAAATGAAAACGTGTCATGGTGATCAGATCAATCTATTCAGTGTATATTACAGTAGGCCTATACTTTTTATATACAGTTAATGTATTTGACTATATTAACCTGTATTTCTCCTTTTATAAAACAAAAAACTGAATAGCAAGAGGTGGCAGATGGATAAGTAACCAGGGGTTAAATTGGGATTTGTTATGTGTGGGGGGGGGGGTGTTACGACCCCCCTCCACTCCACTAGGGGTCTCTGCCGTTGTGTTCTGCTGGCTGGCTCTTGTTTGTGTTTCAGGTGATCAACCTGATGAGCCACACCTGGGCCGTCTACATAAAAGGTCAACTCCAACCCATACTGCCCTCTCACTCTTCTGTTGGACAGGGCCGCGGCTTTTTTTCTGCACATTTTCACACACCCATACACGCAGTCATTACTGATGACTGACTTCCACATTTATTAGGTTTCTTTGAAGTCCTTTGTTTTTTGTTATGGTAAATAAATACGGTTTTTGTTACACTTAACTTGTCTGGTCTCCCATCTTTGTTGCAGCCTATGAGCCAGGCCGTAACAGGGGGCTCTGTGTGGTTGTGCGAGGGGCTCTCGAGGATCTCATGATTTGACCTTAAGGGCTATGAGTCCCTAAAGCAACTGCTCCATTATCTGTATCAAATGCATCAGGACACAATGCAAATAGAAAGTACTACATATAAATTAGAATTAATTTAATTGCAAGCTATTTTTCCGAATTTTTTTAAGTTAAAAGGTGGTGGGGACACAATTAGCCATTTCTAAAAGTGGTGGGGACATGACCTCAGCATTTTAAGTAGGCTACATGTTTCTCAAACTTACTTTAGTACAGTACTTGTGTAAGTGTACTTGTGTAGGCTACTCTGTTAATTTGAAACATGAAACCGCATTTTTTTTATTTAATATTACTTTATCTGTCTACCTCTGATGTCTACCTTTGTGAATACAAAATATAATGTTCTTATAAACTCTTTAATATGAATAAATAAATAAATACAAAATAAAAACTAATTTCACCGCAGCTACCATTTTTTTTTAATTGAACATATTTAGAACAAAACAAAAGCTCGGTGAGGATATAATCAAGTTACAACATAAGTACAAATTACAATAACATGAATTCACAATAAGACAAAAACACATAAATAACACATTCAATAAGGCACAAAAACATTTAAGAGGCATTAAGCGTACTTAAAATAATAACCATTTGGAAATGTCATTGTAACCGCAGCTACGATTAACATCCGTCTCCGTGGAAACGCTCTTAATACGGCGGCTCGCTTGGACACTAGCAGGAACAGAAACGCGAAGCAACAGGAGCAGCAGCAGCAGGAGGAGGAGGAGGCCATGGCTGGACAGGACTGACGTGGAAACAGTAAGGAGAGAGTAACAGAAACTTCGGGGGAGAAAAAAGTCTAAAAAAAGCCGCGTCCGCCGCCTCTCTTTCCGGCCCTCGGCACCATGAGTCTGGATAAAGCTGAGCTGTGTGACTCCCTGCTAACCTGGGTAATTTTATATTATATTAACGAGTTTTTATTAGCATTGTTAACCCCCTGCTAACAGGTGACAGCAGGTGTTTGAAATGTAGGAGTACATATATCCTTACTTCTCTCAAGAAGGCCTTGATACATCAATATTAGCTCATTTGTTGACCAACTTAGCGATATAAGCAGGTAGCACCTGTGTGTGTTTGGATGCTAACGTTCGCTAGCCAGCTAAGCTAACTAGCTAGGTAAACACATTTAGAAGTTTTTAGCTTCTTATCTGCACCAAAGGCACTGCAGTGTCAGCAACATTTAAGACACAAAAACAGTTGTGTAAAGTTACTTAGTACATTTACTCAAGTACTGCATTCAAGCACAGTTTGAGGTACTTGTACTTTACTTGAGTATTTCAATGTTTGGCTACTGTGTACTTCTACACCACTACAAATCAGAGGTAAATTATGTACTTTTACTCCACTACATGTATTTAATACCTTTAGTTACTTTACAGAACTGGATGAATACAAAGTCATTCAAACTAGCTGCACCTTTACCAGCTTTGAGAACACTTTAGTGATCAATCATTATAAAACATTTCATATATATTATTCTGAAATGGACCAAACTGCACAATGACTACTTTTGCTGTTGCTACTTGAACTATATTTTGATGATAATACTTTTCTACTTTTACTCAAGTACAATATATGAGTACTTTTACTAAAGAACAAGATCTGAGTACTTCTACTTGTACTCAAGTACAAGATCTGAGTACTTCTACTTTTACTCAAGAACAAGATCTGAGTACTTCTCCAGCTTCTTTACATAAACCCACAAAAGTTGAGTCTAAGCTCAGAGACTTATGAATGTAAATTAAACAAAGTAACTGCTTAAGACCTGAGAAAATCCACCTGTTAAGCACCTTTACACACAGAGGTAAGTGTGAGACCCAAACTAATATTAGTAGCTCGCTAAGTGGGTAATGTAATCCCCCATGACTGCTTAGTATTTGTCATTTAAGTGTAACATAATACTAATAGGTTTTCACAGACCCTGCGATTATTTAACAGGTGTATTTCTTTTGTATTTTTTTATATTCAGGCCGTGGTGGAAGATGTATTCGGATCCTTTACTTACTAAAACCATACTGTAAAGTACTAATAGAAGTTATTAAATTAGCACTGTTTGGTAAAAGTATTCAAATTGTCCAATGCAAATAAATACATTATTATAATCAAGTTTATTGATTTTATGCTACTAATCACATTTTAGTACAGACAATTACTAGAAATTGACAATAGAACGAAATTAGTAGAAGTACTTTGTAAACTGTTGGGTTTTTTGTGTAAATACCTACATTGGAAAGTGGTTAATGCTGTAGTGAATGTACTCATGTAAAAATACAATATTTCTCCTAATCGTAGTGGAGTAAGAGTAAAACATCGCATATAAAGAAAACCCTCAAGTACAGTCCTTGAGTAGATCTACTTAGTAACATTGCAGCACTCTATTCAGACAAATCTATTGATCACTTGTTTACTGCAACAAGTCACTTAAATTACAGATTTCTATTTAATTCTTTGTCCTAAAAAATGTATGCACCAAATTACAAAACAATGACCCAACGGAGTTTATTCTTGTGTCATATTCCACACAAATCAAACATATGACAGGTCTCAGACATATCCAGAGCCTGTCTCTGATTGGCTGAAACACCAAACAGAGTCTCTTAACACAGAGGGGACACATGTTGATGTAGAAGAGACATGAAGAAGAGGGGACACATGTTGATGTAGAAGAGACATGAAGAAGAGACATGAAGAAGAGGGGACACATGGTGATGTAGCAGAGACATGAAGAAGAGGGGACACATGTTGATGTAGAGGAGACATGAAAAAGAGGGGACACGTGTTGATGTAGAAGAGACATGAAGAAGAGGGGACACATGTTCATAGAAGAGACATGAAAAAGAGGGGACACATGTTGATAGAAGAGACATGAAGAAGAGGGGACACGTGTTGATGTAGAAGAGACATGAAGAAGAGGGGACACATGTTGATGTAGAAGAGAAACGGAGAAGAGGGGACACGTGTTGATGTAGAAGAGACATGAAGAAGAGGGGACACATGTTGATGTAGAAGAGACATGGAGAAGAGGGGACACATGTTGATGTAGAAGAGACATGGAGAAGAGGGGACACATGGTGATGTAGAAGAGACATGGAGAAGAGGGGACACGTGTTGATGTAGAAGAGACATGAAGAAGAGGGGACACATGTTGATGTAGAAGAGACATGGAGAAGAGGAGACACGTGTTGATGTAGAAGAGACATGAAGAAGAGGGGACACATGTTGATGTAGAAGAGACATGGAGAAGAGGGGACACGTGTTGATGTAGAAGAGACATGAAGAAGAGGGGACACATGTTGATGTAGAAGAGACATGAAGAAGAGGGGACACATGTTGATAGAAGAGACATGGAGAAGAGGGGACACATGGTGATGTAGATGAGACATGGAGAAGAGGGGACACATGTTGATAGATAAGACATGAAGAAGAGGGGACACATGTTGATGTAGAAGAGACATGGAGAAGAGGGGACACGTGTTGATGTAGAAGAGACATGAAGAAGAGGGGACACATGTTGATGTAGAAGAGACATGAAGAAGAGGGGACACATGTTGATGTAGAAGAGACATGAAGAAGAGGGGACACATGTTGATAGAAGAGACATGGAGAAGAGGGGACACATGGTGATGTAGATGAGACATGGAGAAGAGGGGACACATGTTGATAGATAAGACATGAAGAAGAGGGGACACATGCTGATGTAGATGAGACATGAAGAAGAGGATTTTCCATAATAGGTTAACTTTTTAAGTGTCATTTCATAAAAAGAGATGTTTTGAAATAATGCTTCTTCCTGTGTTTGTCCTCAGTTGCAGACATTTCAGGTCCCATCATGCAGCAGCAAGCAGGACCTGATGAGTGGAGTGGCCGTTGCCAACGTGCTGCACCAGATGTAAGTCCTGACGTGTGTTTGAGAAGTTGTTTTGTACTTGTGTGTTTCCAAGTTGGCATCATGAACTCTGGGGCAACGGCTGCTAGAAGTCCTTCAGCGCCTACTCACTGAGATTTGCTTATCTGTTGGATTCGCGACAAATTTCCCTTTGAATTGCACAAGGCCGTTATCTATGCAAAGCGTAAACCATGGAACGAAAGCAGTCTGGATTTGTGAGGTCGGATTTCTTTTTTGAAACATAGGACGGTTACTATCTGTTCAGGTCGGATTACTTTTGTATCTTGTGGGTGGACATGTGTGTTTATACTCACACAGATAAACAAACAACATTGTTTTATATACTTTTCATTGATTCATAGCAAATTATCTATTCTTATTATCCCTTTTTAAGTTCATCCCCAAATCAAAAATCTACCCTCTTGCCTCCTGTAGTGCTACAGTATTTATAATTATGGATTGTTTTGCAATCTTTGTTTAATGCAAAATATATTAAAAACATCTAATGGCGAATTTCCACTGCAGTGCATAGCACGGTTTAAGCGTGCCGTGCCAAACCCGGCCCGTTTTAAAAATAAATAAAAATTCCTCTAGGCGTAGTTCCGGCTCAGGGCTACTTTTTCACCTTTTTTCTGGCTCTCCAAAATCGAGGTTCTTCCCGGGCCAACAACCGGGCTGAATATTAAACTAGTGACGTAAACACTCTCGACTGCTGAATGGTCAGAGAGAATCGCTGGCTAGGGGGCTACAACTACAACAAAATGAACATATTTGACCGTGATTTAATTATAATACACGTTTCTAAATGATACCGAAGTAACAACATACTGATACCGGTTAGTAAAAACCATGAATTAATGCTTTGACAAGTCTGCAGACAGACGGCAGGCGAAAACCCTTTTAAAATGCGTGTTCTCTGAATGGAGCTTGGCTAAGCTAACGCAGTATATGCTCAGACCGTCCACACTCACAACAACGGCCTACAGACATAAATAAACCAGCGACTGTATTCTCCATGACACAGACAGTCTGTGGTTTGGACTTGTTTAGCTTTGGTCTAGTTTCTGAACAGATATGAGGAGCTGTGAGCTCTGAGGGCTAACAGCTAACGGCTGATGTTGGTTTTCTGTGATTCTCATTGAAGATGACGTCACGGCTCCGCCTACACTGCGTTACTATAGTTACTGCCCCAGCTACTAAACTGTAATGGAAACGCAGCATAAAGTGAGCCTGGCCTACCGAGGCCTAACTATACCGTACTAAGCCGTGCGAGGCCCGGCAGTGGAAATGTGTCATTAATGTATTTGTAAAAGTATTTTGGAGCTGCTGAGATTATTCTACAGACCAAGAAAGTCCTTGTTTGCTACAGATCTTCTTAAAAGAATCACACTTATCATTTTAACACACTTTTTAACTATTATGGGAATAATGTTGTATTCCCTCTAATATTGAAAATCAAAATAATTGCAATTGTTATTTTTTTCTAAGAATCGTGACGCAAAAATCAAACTCCGGATATTTCCAACAATCTGCAACTCACACCAAAACAATCCAGATGAATTATGTGGCACTTCATGTAGTAATAACACACTTTATTTATATAGCGCCTTTCTAAGTACTTTCACATACAAATACACAGAGCAAGTGAACCGAACAGCCGTATCTAAACATACAAATACATAGAAAATAATAAACCAAAAATACATTGTATAAGAATAAATGAAAAAGAAAATAACATAAAAGTAAGTGACTCATTGTGCTGTCCTGAGGTAACTCATACCTCATTCACACCAACGGTGTTTCAGGGCCGGTTCAGAGCTGGAGCTTGAAAAGCACCGGGTTTTCCTCTTCAAACCGCAGCCTCTTAGCTCCGGAATCCGGTTCATTTCGAGCACGAAAAAATTGTCCGGCCAGAGCAAAAGCACCGCATAGGTCACGCTTACGTCGAGGCGGGGGCAGGGGCAGGGGCAGGATCAACTCCTGAACAACAACAAGAAGCCCACGTTTTATCCAGTTTGTACACAACGATGGAGAAACTTAACAAGCAGCAGTGGTCCACTGAAGAGACCAGCTACCTACTGGGAATCTGGTCTTCCGAAGAGGTACAGAGGAAGCTGGAGCACAGTCGGCCATTGTTGTTTTTGTCGGTGTCAGCTGTGAGGGGTTTCCGCGCGGTTTGGCTTTATGAAGCAGGCACGCAAACGGTTACGTCATGACGCAAACGATGACGCAATGACGCAGCACCAGTCGGACTCTGGGCACTGTGAAAAGAGCCGGAGCTAAAACGAAGAACCGGTTCTGAACCTGAAAAGCTCTAGCACGGAGCTTGAACCGGAGTTGCGTTGGTGTGAATGAGGTAATGGTAAGTGAAAGGGTATTTATTATTTTGGGGTCAACTGTCCCTTTTTAGCTCTGCACCCACTGCTCCGCTGCTGTTTGAGTTATTTAACAACGGAGCGTTTATTCCCATGAGTGTCTTGCTCTCTAAATGTCCCCGTGCTCAGCAGATCGGGGGCCCCGTGGCCCCTGAGAGTCTGAGACGTGTCGTCCTTGTCGTCGCTGAACTCCTCTCTCTTGTGCTCTCATTAACAGAGACCCCTCCTGGTTCAATGAGACGTGGCTCGGCAGGATCAAGGAGGAGAGCGGGGCCAACTGGCGCCTGAAGGTAATCTGTGAGACAGTCCATATGACAGGACAGCCGGCGGAGAAACGACAAGACGTCCGGGCTTTTCCTCTGAATTATTTAAATGAGGATCAGGATTGTTTTAACTCTGATGTGCTTTGTGCTTTCAGGTCAGCAACTTGAAGAAGATTCTCAAGAGCATGATGGAGTATTATCACGATGTAAGGAGATGGTACTATTTTTACGGGTGCACCAATGTTCTGCCGATGTTAGCCCCCTTTCTTTCTGATTGGCTCACTGGCAAAGCGCCGATGGCAGTAGCCGATGTTGATCTGTTTTTGCTGAACTCTGTCTGTAGTCAGTGGAGTTGCAGAGGTCGCGGTAGCCGTCGTTTGATGAAGGACAACATCTGATGTTTGTCTGTCATTTTAAAGGATTAGAACGATGACTGATGTAATCTACTGTTACTTTAAAACAATTCACCGCCCAGTTCTCTTCAGGATTTGCCCGTTTTGCAAGTTGTTTCATGGTCACTAAAGGAAATCAGAGTCGTACCTTCTTCTGAAAGTTTCCCAAATTATAAACTTTGCAGATTGAATCATCAGCAGTGTTCAGACAAAGGGGCAGCAGAGCAGAATTACATTGGCCCTGAGAAGTCAGGTGTCCGAGGCAAAGAAACTAAACCTCACCTTTTTTATAAACGTTCATATTTGACTGCACAATGTAGAAGTAGGGGCTTGAGGGGCTGTCGCTGCAGGTGAAGAATCTTATGCTTGCTCATCTTATTATCATAAAAACAATGGATTTTGATGGACAACGAGTGAAGAACCACAGACTGTTGTTGCAACTTAAAAGTATTCATTGAGTTTGTAATTGTAACTGAAGCGGCTTTTGTCTGACAGGCCGTTTTATTCCACGTTAAAGATGTGTCCTTTTCCCGGCCACAACAGAGGAATAATTCTCACCAAAAAATGAACAGAAAACATCGGCAACCACTGAGAAATTTGCAATCGATGCATCCCTAATTACTTTGACTAATTAGCACTTTTCGTCCATTTTTTTTAATCCACTCAGCCCTAATGTCTTCTATCGCTCTTATGGATTCCTATTGTTATTTCTTAGCATGTTTGACACATTAACAGCAGGGATGCACGATATTGGTTTTTTGAAACCGATACCGATAACTTCCTGCTTCTCAAGACCGATAACCGATAATATTAATATATATATATGTATATATATTAAATGTACCTGTGGCCTTTTTCCCTCCTCGTGGAACTTCTGCATTGCATTTGTTAATACAAATAGCAAGCGAACTATCTAACTCTGAAACTTTGAAATAGTCCCATACTACCGACAACATGTTTGTTTACTGTCCTGGCTTTACGGCCGCACACCATTTACGTCAAAGCTAGGCATGAGTTAGGGAGCGCTGGATTTGTGAAAAACTCCCCTCTTCCTAAACCACTAATACCACAGTACTGGCAAAACGGTAGGAGCCGAGTGAAAAACAAGCGCCCCTCATCCCAATCCACCCACACCGCAGTATTTTTTTCTTTTACCCCAAAAATATATTGTATATTATCGGGGCTATTAATACTTTTATCGGGTTTATCGGGATGACGTCATAATTCCTAATATCGGACCGATAATTATCGTGCACCACTAATTAACAGTTGAGTAAACGGGCCCTAAACCCTATCAAAGGTTTTCCTTTTCAGAATACATGTTATCTTTTCCATAGAACAGCACTTTTTAGTCCATTTTTTTTTTAAGCCTCTCTTCTCCTCCTCTCGCTGACCAGGTGCTCGGTCACCAGGTGTCCGAGGTGCACATGCCGGACGTGACCCTGATCGGGGAGATGGGCGACGTCACGGAGCTGGGGAAGCTGGTGCAGCTCGTGCTGGGCTGCGCTGTGAGCTGCGAGAAGAAAGAAGGTAAAGGCTGGGATGGAGAAAGAAAGCAGCTGCAGCCATCTGTGGAAATCACTCTCAGGGTGAACTCAAAGCCACATGGTTCTCGCTTGATATCATTCAACGTCTGATCATCACAAGATTTCAACCCGATCACACGCTCCTTCCCCGCACTAAATGCTGTGTTACAAATGACAGATCAATCATACCAACAGCTGCAGTGCCCGTTTGTTGCTTTTAGGAGTGCTAATCTGCATTTGGCTGCACCCTCACGTAGGGCTGCTCAATTAATCGTATTTTAATCGCGATTACGATTATGGTTTGCAACGATTACGAAAACAACGTAATCGAAATAAAACGATTATCTTTTATTATTATGAATTTTTATTTTATTTTTTCCAGTTGAAATATACTTCAGGGTAATCAACTGTTAAAAACATACTGTTCACATTTTCTTTCTCCATTAAATGGATGTTTTCAAAGTCAATGAATAATCGCAAGTTCAATTATTGACCCAAATAATTGAGATTATGATTTTTGCCATAATCGAGCAGCCCTACCCTCACGTCTCTCCGTTGTCTTCTCGTAAACACAGAACAAATCCAGCAGATCATGCGTCTGGAGGAATCCGTCCAACACGTCGTGATGACGGCCATTCAGGAGGTGAGTGAGCGTCTCATCTTCTCCGCTCTGCTTTAATCCCAGCTCTTAGTCACGCTTAATGCACAATCCAATCTGGCTAAGTACGAAGCTAAACAGAGACCTTGGAAACCTGCTCTGAGATATTTCAAGAATATCTTTCGTTGGCAATAACAAGAAGGAAAACGTTCCAGATTCTCAATAACACAGCTTTTTTTACGAGAGCTGCTATCAAACAGATCAGGTTTCTATTGCTTTTCATAAGCACCTTTCCCTAAAGTCAGTGATAAACATTGGGTTAAAGAGGCCCTTTGTATGCTCTCTCCTGTAGTGTGTCATATACGGTTTTAGTGCATGTAAATCAGGGGTGTCAAACTCAATTTCCTCACGGGCCACATCAGCATTATGGTTGCACTCAAAGGGCCGGTTGTAACTTTAAGACTATATGAAAATACATATATAAATATTTAATATATATATAAACTAATGTATTATATTACATTATTGCCTCAGCATTGAATTATTATCGGATAGGGTAATAACTTCATATTTAACTCGGTCTGAAAGCAGAAGTCTAGAGCAAATAATTGCAAGTCTCTTCAGTGAGAATGTCACAAAATGATTTTAAAAGACATTTAGAAGAAAAAAATTCAAATCTGAGAAAAAAGTCAAATTTGAAATGCATTGTGGGACATGTAGTTTATGGGCAATGTGCTTCTGTGAATCGCCATGTAACCGTATAACAAATATATTATATTCTTTGCAAGCTCTTGTTGGGCCTCATGAAATGAAGTCGCGGGCCGGATTTGGCCCCCAGGCCTTGAGTTTGACACCCCTGATGTAAATGGTCTGCAAAAGGCTAAAATCCCTGTGTAGGTGCCATAATGCTACTTAGCCCAAGTTCATTATTTGTATTATTATTATTTGTTTACGTCACTTTTATTTATTTGTTGAGCACTTCCGGTAATTGTCACATGGGTGTGGGTTGTCTATTTAAGTCACCTGTTTGATGTCGAGTGGGATGACAGAGGGTGAGCTTGGGCTGTCATTTTTTCCGTTGACCGTTTTGTCCATAGTTACTATGTTTTGATTTAGTTTATTAAATATCCTTAAAACTATATTGCTTCAATATGGACTTTCTCTTCGAAAACGCGTCACAGTTTATAGCCAAGTTTAGCCTCTCGGCGACTCAAACGTAACTGGGGATTGAGCCCACCCTGTGTCCCCCTCCCCCGCCTGAAACACCTCCATTGGATTGTGGTTTTGATTGCCATGAGTGGAACAAATAAAACAATATATAATAATCATAAGTTGCCTATTGCTTTAACACAGTGCATATTAGGCCTTTTGCACGTTGTAACATAAGATGTCAAATGTTTAATAACAGGGTGTCCGCGGGGTCTTAAAGTATTACAAGTAGATAAATCAATTTAGCAAAAATGAAGGCTATTAAAAAGTATTAAAGGGCATTTTCCAAAGTATTACATTTTGTAGCTTGTTTTCAGTAAGTATATGAATTGTCCAAAGAGGTTGTATTCTACAGTCTGCCTGAATGTAATCATTGCGTAGGTGTGTAGTGTGATTCTGTGTAGTTTATTTATGGCATCCCGTTGGATTTGACGTCATCTGAACAGGACATCGTACGCTCACTGCTTGATAGCGCGGAGGTCAGTTTATGCCGGTTGTTAAACAACATTGTTATGGGGAAATGCAAGTCTGCGTCCAAATGGTTGGAAGATAAGGAGGAAGGACAATCAATACTGTATATAGTAAATGTGAGGTAAAGTGTGTCGCCAAGGTAACCGGTTAGAACTCAAAGTGGCGATGAGGTCTTAAAATGTATGGAAAGGGTCTTAAAGAAGGGTCTTAAATTTGACTTCAGCATTCCTGCGTATACCCTGCTATAACATTACAAAATTGCATAAGATGTCAAATGTTTAATAAGCACAGACACATGATCTGTTGTTTCAGTAAAAGGCCAAATGGTGCGTCAATTTAAATGTTGCAGCCGCAAGGAATTGTGGGATAGCATTATTTCCTTTCCTTTCCTAAAGGATGGTCCAGTGTATCCTAAAGGAGATGACAAAGGAAGCATTGAAGCTCCTTTCCTATCATCTAGAGAGGATTGAAACGGCTCTTATCATGGCTGTCACTTCCCTAGTCCTTTCACAATAACTATTCAACCACAACCAAGATATATTCAACCCGATATTTGTCTTTTTTTAATGACCGTTCTAGCTTTTAGCAAAGGACCCTTCAGCAGAACCAGGAAGTCCAGAGACCTATGGGGACTTTGACTACCAGGTAAAACACTTTCATTCCCTTTTTTTATTCACTCCGTATCTATTACATCCTCCTTTTGTGTTGTGCCTCACCCTGTGGTTAATGTTTACTCCCTCCAGCTTCTACTTTAACATCTCCTTTGTGTTTGCAGTCCAGGAAGTATTACTTTCTCAGTGAGGAGGCAGACGAGAAGCAGGACATGAGCCAGCGCTGTCGAGACCTGCAACATCAGGTTGGTCCTCCAAACTGATATTACTCGGCTTCCTTCCTTGTTTTATATCAAGCCACTAGACCAGTGCTTCTCAAAGTGTGGTGTGCGGACAACTGGTGGTCCGTGAGCGCCCCCTAGTGGTCCGTGAGTATATTAGTAAAATGTCACATTTGAAATAAATTAATTAATTCAAGTTTTCCGCACTCTCGCGGGAATATCTCCACAATGGAGCAAGGTTAAGTTTAACTTTCGATTGCATTATATAGCCCAGCGCAACACCTTCGTCACACATGTTGCCACCTGTTTGTACCATTTTCAGGCGATTTGTAATCTGTTCTAGAAAAACGATGTATTTTTTTATATTTGTGGAGTTGGGTTGTCCGCAAGTGTTTTTTTTTATTGGTTAAGTGGTTCTTGGCATGAAAAAGTTTGAGAAACACTACACTAGACGCCTTAAACACACAATTTTTACTCGTTTTCTTTCCTTTATATTACTTACAGTTGAAGAGTTGCTTGGCCTCCGATGGTTTGGATCAGCGGTTTTCAAAGTGTGAGGGGGGGGGGGGGCGCCAGAGAGCTTCAGGGGAGGACAGCGTGAGAAAAAACTAACGAGAAACAGTGAAATCTAGCTAGTTAACTTCAGCTAACTTTATGCGAGCGCCAACGTGATTCGGTGCCACTCGATTACGTAGCATGCTTGAAATAGTGGCTCTGGAGCAGCTTTACTCGACATTGAGAAACGGCCAGCGTCTGGCAGAAAACGGAGGAAGTATGACCACGATTATTTGAAGCTAGGATTTTCATGGACCGGTCCTGGCAGGGGCGGACTGGCCATCTGTGTGTTCTGGAGAATCACAGAACGGCCGGTCGTCAGCGGGCCGTTGACAGCCGGCTCGGTTCGCTGACAGCCGGCACCCCCCTTCATTTTTATTCAAAAGCAAGTACGGGTCAAGGCTGCAGCCAGAGGAGGATCTGCGTTTAGTCTCCATTGCATCATCCTCCTGTGCGTATCACAGACGCAGACTCATTGTTCCCACTAAAGTAGGGCTGAGTGTAATAAGGAGGCAAAGTTGACATTCAGTGTGTTGCCGGGAGCATATAAGGATTCATCCAGCATGTTGAAAATGTTAAAAAAAAAAGTTTAAAAGATAAAAAGGTTTAACAAAGTTATTGTTGAATGTTTTCAGGAGGTGACGCTACTCAGCCAATCAGATCGATGCAGTCAGTGAATCAGCACGACAGATTCACACACAGACAGACAGACAGACAGACAGACAGACAGACAGACAGACAGACAGACAGACAGACAGACAGACAGACAGACAGACTTCAAATGGCGTTCTCAAAAAAGAGAAAGGTAGACAGCGAAAACATTTAATGACATGTTCTCTGACTGGACCTCTTTGAAATGAAATTGAATACCCCTGCATTATAGCAATAATAATTGGGAGGGGGGGCGCGGCTGTTCTTAAGTTCTCTGAGGGGAGGCTCACCTTCCCACACTTTGAAAACCCCTGCTATGGATGATATTATTTGAGGTGTTTGCTCAAAATAAAATAACTTTTACACATGCAACAAAGAAAAGAGGTCTTTACAATAGTCAAAACAAATAGGCAAAACTCAAATAAAAGAGTGTGTTCTTTCTTTCTTGATAAGGCTTATATAACTTAACTTAAAGGGTAAGTGGACCGTTAAAAACTGCTCCTGGACGGCGTCTTTCTAGCAGGTTGCTGCCCATCACTGTCACTTTAGAGGAGGCACTGTGGGAGTTGTAGTCTTTTATAGTGTGTTGACTACAGACGTCACAATTAGATGGCCTATCTTATCAAAACTAAATACATTTCCTGAGATATTTTGAAGTGGGAATCCTTAACATTTTAAACCTGTTTGATTTGGAGACGAAAGCAGTTATAAGTGGGTTTTAAGTCTGCCTACAAATAAGAATAATTAGTGCAGTTTTATTTCAGATATTGCGGTTTGATAGAGCCAAAATGTTAGTGCGAAACCCCTGGAAAAGTGAGGTTTTCTTTACGTTTCCCTTTTTACAGATTGCTAAACAAACTCACATTGGTTTGATAAAGAAATCAGTTCACAATTGGCCTTTTTTCTATTATACTTTGAATAACCAAATCAGATTTCACGCTGTAGTTCTCCACACTGTAAGGCAACGAAACCACTTGCTCTCAGTGTTTCTTTTTTTCCGTTTTGAATGTTTATACATTTTTAATTTTCCTGTTAATGGGTTGCAAACAGTATCTGGACAACATGCTGAATCATAGCCTGTGAAACCCTTGAGTCATGATACGCATTTTCAATCCACACACGCATGCAGAACAAAACTACTATAATGTTAATCATCGAAAATAAATACATTAATTTGCTTTTGCTGAAAAACTGTTCTCTACAGTAGAAACAGGGTTTGGTTCCTTTAACATCTTAAGGATTCTAACTTTAAGAAAGCCTTTTGGTGCTTGGGTATGTTTTATAATCCATTTGTCTAACGGTGCCAAACTATTTCGTGCTGTTTGGAGTAAAATACAACAATTTCTGCTTTGATACACCACACTTCAGATCCTTTCTACGGCCCAGTGTTGCTGTGCTTTTGCAGCATGTTGTTGAACGTGTGTGTTCTGGCTCTTATTGATTCCCCGCCTGAGTCTTTGTTTGTGTTCCCATGCCTTGTTTTTCCACCACTGACTGAACAAGGACTAATTTTGTGTTTTTTTTTTTTTTATAAAAGATGCACTCAATAGTCAATAGTTGCATAACGCCAAGATAAAAGTGACACATTGCCTCGGGATGGAGCGGGAGCCAACCATAATTTGTCCTGTTCCCAGCCCACCTGTTTGTTTACTTCGTAGCCCACGCATTAGGGATTAGTCATGCCTGTTGCTTTGAAGCTATTTACTGTTCCTGCTAAAGCATGCAATCTGTCTTTAAAGTTCAGTGAAGGGTTTCAAACTGGAACGATGTCCAACAGGTGAGAATAAACGCCCCCCTTTTTTAATATTGGAATGCCAGCTTGCCTAACATTTTAAAGAGGCCCCATTATGTCCAATTTTTGTAGTGTGTTCTATAGGTTTGTGTGCATGTAAATAGTCTGCAAACGCACTACGTAACACTCCTATTGGCTAGCGCTCCAACACATTGTACGTGACCGGCTAAGGGGCGGGACATCTCTAAGCAGTTGACCAATCACAACAGAGCCGGCCAGCTGACCAATCAGAGCAGACTGGGCTCTGGTTTTCCTCTCCTGCTGATGTTCAGGTGTATATCAGTATGTAGTCACTACATACTGATATACACCTGAACGTCAGCAGGAGAGGACTCTTTAAAGTAGAGACACTACATACTGATATACACCTGAACATCAGCAGGAGAGGACTCTTTAAAGTAGAGACACTACATACTGATATACACCTGAACATCAGCAGGAGAGGACTCTTTAAAGTAGAGACACTACATACTGATGTACACCTGAACGTCAGCAGGAGAGGACTCTTTAAAGTAGAGACACTACATACTGATATACACCTGAACATCAGCAGGAGAGGACTCTTTAAAGTAGATACACTACATACTGATATACACCTGAACATCAGCAGGAGAGGACTCTTTAAAGTAGAGACACTACATACTGATATACACCTGGACATCAGCGGGAGAGGACTCTTTAAAGTAGAGACACTACATACTGATATACACCTGAACATCAGCGGGAGAGGACTCTTTAAAGTAGAGACACTACATACTGATATACACCTGAACATCAGTAGGAGAGGACTCTTTAAAGTAGAGACACTACATACTGATATACAGCTGAACATCAGCAGGAGAGGACTCTTTAAAGTAGAGACACTACATACTGATATACACCTGAACATCAGCAGGAGAGGACTCTTTAAAGTAGAGACACTACATACTGATATACACCTGGACATCAGCAGGAGAGGACTCTTTAAAGTAGAGACACTACATACTGATATACACCTGAACATCAGCAGGAGAGGACTCTTTAAAGTAGAGACACTACATACTGATATACACCTGAACATCAGCAGGAGAGGACTCTTTAAAGTAGAGACACTACATACTGATATACACTTGAACATCAGCAGGAGAGGGACTCTTTAAAGTAGAGTAATAATAATACTCACCAAGCCCTGTAACCAGTAATTACTAAAGCTTAACGAGCTGTGCATATTAATCTATTTATATACTGAGCGTCTGCTTTCTGACCCTGAGGCTAACGCTAACAATTTCACTATTGAGGAAAGTCCCGTTCCGACACCAGCTGACTAACTTGACTCCGATGACTGAGCATGTGAAATGAGAACAAAGCATGTGTTCGAGCTCCTCTAAGCATGACGAGTGGTGAGTTGTGTATCAGTGGATGTTATTTTCTTAATACGCTGGATCTGTCATTTTTTTATTTCAAGGAAACCGTTTTTCTTAAACTCTGTATTTTTCTGACACAATCCTCTCTTTCTTTTCCACTAAAGTTGTCGGTGGCTCTGGAGGAGAAGTCGTCCCTGCAGGCGGAGTCTCGCTCCCTGAAGGAGAAGCTGCTTCTCTGCGACTCTGTGGACGTCTCGACCACCGTCATCACCGGAAAGAAGCTTCTGCTGCTTCAGAGTCAGATGGAGCAGCTGCAGGAGGAAAACTACAGGTATTGTTAGAAAGATATC
>NW_027639697.1:0-7500 GCF_949606895.1 Notothenia rossii
CGTGGCGGAACACCTCCCTAGGGAGGCGCCCAGGTGGCATCCTAACTAGGTGCCCGAACCACCTCAACTGGCTCCTTTCGACGCCAAGGAGGAGCGGTTCAACTCAGAGTCCCTCCCGGATGACTGAACTTCTCACCTTATCCCTAAGGGAGACACCAGCCACCCTGCGGAGAAAACCCATCTCGGCCGCTTGACCCCGTGATCTCGTTCTTTGGGTCATGACCCATCCTTCATGACCATAGGTGAGGGTAGGAAGGGAAATGGCCCGGTAGACAGAGAGCTTTGCCTTCTGGCTCAGCTCCCTTTTCGTCACAACGGTGCGGTAAAGCGACTGCAGTACCGCTCCCGCTGCATCCGATTCTCCGACCCATCTCACGCTCCATTGTTCCCTCACTCGAGAACAAGACCCCGAGATACTTGAACTCCTTCACTTGGGGTAAGGACTCATTCCCTACTTGGAGTGGACAGTCCATCGGTTTCCTGCTGAGAACCATGGCCTCAGATTTGGAGGTGCTGATCCTCATCCCAGCCGCTTCACACTCGGTGGTGAACCGATCCGGTGAGTGCTGAAGGTCGCAGACCGATGAAGCCATCAGAACCACATCATCTGCAAAAAGCAGTGGTACAATCCTTAGTCCACCGAACTGCAGACCCCCTCCCCCACGACTACGCCTCCAAATCCGATCCATGTATATTACAAACAGGATTGGTGACAAAGCGCAGCCCTGGCGGAGGCCAACCCTCACCTGAAATGGGTCCGACTTACTGCCGAGGACCCGGACACAGCTCTCGCTTTGGGAGTACAGAGATTGGATGGCCCTGAGTAGAGACCCCCTCACCCCATACTCCCGCAGCACCTCCCACAGTGACTCCCTGGGAACTCGGTCATACGCCTTCTCCAAGTCTACAAAACACATGTAGACTGGATGAGCGTACTCCCAGGCCCCCTCCAGGATCCTTGCGAGAGTAAAAAGCTGATCCGTCGTTCCACGACCAGGACGGAATCCGCATTGTTCCTCCTCAATCTGAGGTTCGACAATCGGCCTGACCCTCCTTTCGAGTACCTTAGAGCAGGGGTTCCCAAAGTGGGGGTCGCGAAATGATTACAAAATAAGAATGGAAAATAAAAAATATATATATATATTTATTTATCAATTTTTTTAATCAATTTTTTTATTTTGTATTATTATTAATAATAACGTGTGCATAGACATTTTTCAGGGGCGGACTAGCCATCTGTATAATTTCCCCACAACAAGGCTCCCCCTTTGACAATCCACTAGCGCGGTGTTTCTCAAACTTTTTCAGACCAAGGGGAACCACCACCCCGGTCTGCCACTCCTTCGGTACTGTTTCCGACTTCCAAGCAACGTTGATGAGACGTGTCAACCATGACAGTCCCTCAACACCCAGAGCCTTCAGCATTTCTGGGAGTGTGTAAATGTCCCCCTCCTGAGGTGTCGGACAGTTTTCCAGAACAACTTTGGTCCTTTTCCATGGCTTCTCCGAACTTCTCCCACACCCGCTGCTTTGCCTCGGCCACAGCTGAGGCTGCTGCCCTTCGGGCCTGTCGGTACCTTGCAACTGCCTCGGGAGTCCCCCGGGATAACAAATCCCTGAAGGCCTCCTTCTTCAGTCGGACGGCTTCCCTGACCACCGGTGTCCACCAGGAGGTTTACTAACTTATAATAACACCAAATAATTACATTTACTTTATGGTAAAACAACATATATACATATATATATATATCCCTGGTGGCGCCCCTGCCCACACACATATATATATATATATATATATATATATATATATATATATATATATATAGCACCTTCTGGCATCCCACCTCTGAGACGTTTATGACTCGCGCATGCGCAATGCTAATTGGGCAGCCTTCTAGACGTCAAGTGTCCTATTTGGGTTGCCGTATGTAGCTCTGAAATATGGCGGACCATCTCGCGCTTGTGCAATGCAAATCGGGCAGAGATGCAAATCAGGTAGAGATGCAAATCGGGTAGAGATGCAAATCGGGTAGTCACAGGCACTTTTAGGATCCATTTGCATCTGAATGAAAACACTGATCAATGTCGCAAGTGATTACATTTCATTGTTAACATGTTGTAGTTCTTCAAGGCTTATTTGATGGAAATATGTTTAAGAAATTAAGAAAAATGTTACATTTTATACATTTAGAATGGTGTTTGAATAGACAACACAGGACTAAAATGGTTTTGCATTCTGTGTAGGGAGGCTGTGGCTCAGTGTATAGTGTGCTGAACTTCGAATGAGGGGGTAGCAAGTTCGAGTCCCACTGCAGTCAGCATGTCGTTGTGTCCCTGGGAAAGACACTTCACCCCAAATTGCTCCTGTGCAGGGGCGCCGCCAGGGTTTTTGGGCCCCAAGAAAATATATCACATTGGTCACTTAAATATTTCTTTCTTAATGTTCTAAAATAGTTTGGGCCCCTGTCCGTCAAGGGCCCTTAGAATTGTCCTAACTTTTCACCCCCTTAAAGCGCCCCTGCCTGTGGGGATTGCCCACAGTATTGAGTATGTAAGTTGCTTTGGATAAAAGCGTCTAACATGTAATATTTATTGTACAGTTTTCAATCCATGTCATGGTGAAGGAGTTACCAGTAAAGTTTCTCAACTACAACAACGACTTGTTTTCTTCATTTTTAGTGGAGTTTAACTTCGTGTTAAGTCTGTGGCTCTTACATCCATTTTCAACAAGTTCACCCAGCGAGGAAAGTTCCTCTTCAGCAAACGTGAAAAAACCAGTCTGTCGTGATTAAGTACAGCTGCACAGAAACGACTGTAAAGCAGAGCCGTGTGCAGAGGAGTTTACATGTTGATAAGATTTATAACAACAACAGTATTTACCTTTTAGTTGATGTAAAGTCTCTCGTCTGAGGGATTTAGCTTGTTGTGTGTCACAATGAAACTAACCTCTGTCCGTTCCTCCGTCGGCTGCTTCCTCTTATTCTCTGAGTTTATTACTTCCTCTAAGTGTGACTCATGCTCGTGACACACCAAGGGTTTATGTATTGTACTCCTCTGAGCAGGAGTTTTAATCACAGCAGGAGGCGCAGAGTAGATGAGATCTGAAGGCTTCCTGATTAAATATATTGAATATCTGTAACACCCACTGAGAAATGTAAAATAAAACTTATTTTCACAGAGCCTCGCTGCTGTTTCTCCAGTGCTGATCATACAAAAGGGGCTTCAGCATTAAAGGGGACATGTTAAGCTGATGTTCAGGTGTATATCAGTATGTAGTGTCTCTACTTTAAAGAGTCCTCTCCTGCTGATGTTCAGGTGTATATCAGTATGTAGTGTCTCTACTTTAAAGAGTCCTCTCCTGTTGATGTTCAGGTGTATATCAGTATGTAGTGTCTCTGCTTTAAAGAGTCCTCTCCTGCTGATGTTCAGGTGTATATCAGTATGTAGTGTCTCTACTTTAAAGAGTCCTCTCCTGTTGATGTTCAGGTGTATATCAGTATGTAGTGTCTCTGCTTTAAAGAGTCCTCTCCTGCTGATGTTCAGGTGTATATCAGTATGTAGTGTCTCTACTTTAAAGAGTCCTCTCCTGCTGATATCCAGGTGTATATCAGTATGTAGTGTCTCTACTTTAAAGAGTCCTCTCCTGATGATGTTCAGGTGTATATCAGTATGTAGTGTCTGTACTTTAAAGAGTCCTCTCCTGCTGATGTTCAGGTGTATATTAGTATGTAGTCTCTCTACTTTAAAGAGTCCTCTCCTGCTGATGTTCAGGTGTATATCAGTATGTAGTGTCTCTACTTTAAAGAGTCCTCTCCTGCTGATGTTCAGGTGTATATCAGTATGTAGTGTCTCTACTTTAAAGAGTCCTCTCCTGTTGATGTTCAGGTGTATATCAGTATGTAGTGTCTCTGCTTTAAAGAGTCCTCTCCTGCTGATGTTCAGGTGTATATCAGTATGTAGTGTCTCTACTTTAAAGAGTCCTCTCCTGCTGATATCCAGGTGTATATCAGTATGTAGTGTCTCTACTTTAAAGAGTCCTCTCCTGATGATGTTCAGGTGTATATCAGTATGTAGTGTCTCTACTTTAAAGAGTCCTATCCTGCTGATGTTCAGGTGTATATTAGTATGTAGTCTCTCTACTTTAAAGAGTCCTCTCCTGCTGATGTTCAGGTGTATATCAGTATGTAGTGTCTCTACTTTAAAGAGTCCTCTCCTGCTGATGTTCAGGTGTATATTAGTATGTAGTGTCTCTACTTTAAAGAGTCCTCTCCTGCTGATGTTCAGGTGTATATCAGTATGTAGTGTCTCTACTTTAAAGAGTCCTCTCCTGCTGATGTTCAGGTGTATATCAGTATGTAGTGTCTCTACTTTAAAGAGTCCTCTCCTGTTGATGTTCAGGTGTATATCAGTATGTAGTGTCTCTGCTTTAAAGAGTCCTCTCCTGCTGATGTTCAGGTGTATATCAGTATGTAGTGTCTCTACTTTAAAGAGTCCTCTCCTGCTGATATCCAGGTGTATATCAGTATGTAGTGTCTCTACTTTAAAGAGTCCTCTCCTGATGATGTTCAGGTGTATATCAGTATGTAGTGTCTCTACTTTAAAGAGTCCTCTCCTGCTGATGTTCAGGTGTATATTAGTATGTAGTCTCTCTACTTTAAAGAGTCCTCTCCTGCTGATGTTCAGGTGTATATCAGTATGTAGTGTCTCTACTTTAAAGAGTCCTCTCCTGCTGATGTTCAGGTGTATATCAGTATGTAGTGTCTCTACTTTAAAGAGTCCTCTCCTGTTGATGTTCAGGTGTATATCAGTATGTAGTGTCTCTGCTTTAAAGAGTCCTCTCCTGCTGATGTTCAGGTGTATATCAGTATGTAGTGTCTCTACTTTAAAGAGTCCTCTCCTGCTGATGTTCAGGTGTATATTAGTATGTAGTGTCTCTACTTTAAAGAGTCCTCTCCTGCTGATGTTCAGGTGTATATCAGTATGTAGTGTCTCTACTTTAAAGAGTCCTCTCCTGCTGATGTTCAGGTGTGTATCAGCATGTAGTGTCTCTACTTTAAAGAGTCCTCTCCTGCTGATGTTCAGGTGTATATCAGTATGTAGTGTCTCTACTTTAAAGAGTCCTCTCCTGTTGATGTTCAGGTGTATATCAGTATGTAGTGTCTCTGCTTTAAAGAGTCCTCTCCTGCTGATGTTCAGGTGTATATCAGTATGTAGTGTCTCTACTTTAAAGAGTCCTCTCCTGCTGATGTTCAGGTGTATATCAGTATGTAGTGTCTCTACTTTAAAGAGTCCTCTCCTGTTGATGTTCAGGTGTATATCAGTATGTAGTGTCTCTGCTTTAAAGAGTCCTCTCCTGCTGATGTTCAGGTGTATATCAGTATGTAGTGTCTCTACTTTAAAGAGTCCTCTCCTGCTGATATTCAGGTGTATATCAGTATGTAGTGTCTCTACTTTAAAGAGTCCTCTCCTGATGATGTTCAGGTGTATATCAGTATGTAGTGTCTCTACTTTAAAGAGTCCTCTCCTGCTGATGTTCAGGTGTATATTAGTATGTAGTGTCTCTACTTTAAAGAGTCCTCTCCTGCTGATGTTCAGGTGTATATCAGTATGTAGTGTCTCTACTTTAAAGAGTCCTCTCCTGCTGATGTTCAGGTGTATATTAGTATGTAGTGTCTCTACTTTAAAGAGTCCTCTCCTGCTGATGTTCAGGTGTATATCAGTATGTAGTGTCTCTACTTTAAAGAGTCCTCTCCTGCTGATGTTCAGGTGTATATCAGTATGTAGTGTCTCTACTTTAAAGAGTCCTCTCCTGCTGATGTTCAGGTGTATATCAGTATGTAGTGTCTCTACTTTAAAGAGTCCTCTCCTGCTGATGTTCAGGTGTATATCAGTATGTAGTGTCTCTACTTTAAAGAGTCCTCTCCTGCTGATGTTCAGGTGTATATCAGTATGTAGTGTCTCTACTTTAAAGAGTCCTCTCCTGTTGATGTTCAGGTGTATATCAGTATGTAGTGTCTCTGCTTTAAAGAGTCCTCTCCTGCTGATGTTCAGGTGTATATCAGTATTTAGTGTCTCTACTTTAAAGAGTCCTCTCCTGCTGATATTCAGGTGTATATCAGTATGTAGTGTCTCTACTTTAAAGAGTCCTCTCCTGATGATGTTCAGGTGTATATCAGTATGTAGTGTCTCTACTTTAAAGAGTCCTCTCCTGCTGATGTTCAGGTGTATATTAGTATGTAGTGTCTCTACTTTAAAGAGTCCTCTCCTGCTGATGTTCAGGTGTATATCAGTATGTAGTGTCCCTACTTTAAAGAGTCCTCTCCTGCTGATGTTCAGGTGTATATTAGTATGTAGTGTCTCTACTTTAAAGAGTCCTCTCCTGCTGATGTTCAGGTGTATATCAGTATGTAGTGTCTCTACTTTAAAGAGTCCTCTCCTGCTGATGTTCAGGTGTATATCAGCATGTAGTGTCTCTACTTTAAAGAGTCCTCTCCTGCTGATGTTCAGGTGTATATCAGTATGTAGTGTCTCTACTTTAAAGAGTCCTCTCCTGCTGATGTTCAGGTGTATATCATTATGTAGTGTCTCTACTTTAAAGAGTCCTCTCCTGCTGATGTTCAGGTGTATATCAGTATGTAGTGTCTCTACTTTAAAGAGTCCTCTCCTGCTGATGTTCAGGTGTATATTAGTATGTAGTGTCTCTACTTTAAAGAGTCCTCTCCTGCTGATGTTCAGGTGTATATCAGTATGTAGTGTCTCTACTTTAAAGAGTCCTCTCCTGCTGATGTTCAGGTGTATATCAGCATGTAGTGTCTCTACTTTAAAGAGTCCTCTCCTGCTGATGTTCAGGTGTATATCAGTATGTAGTGTCTCTACTTTAAAGAGTCCTCTCCTGCTGATGTTCAGGTGTATATCATTATGTAGTGTCTCTACTTTAAAGAGTCCTCTCCTGCTGATGTTCAGGTGTATATCAGTATGTAGTGTCTCTACTTTAAAGAGTCCTCTCCTGCTGATGTTCAGGTGTGTATCAGTATGTAGTGTCTCTACTTTAAAGAGTCCTCTCCTGCTGATGTTCAGGTGTATATCAGCATGTAGTGTCTCTACTTTAAAGAGTCCTCTCCTGCTGATGTTCAGGTGTATATCAGTATGTAGTGTCTCTACTTTAAAGAGTCCTCTCCTGCTGATGTTCAGGTGTATATCAGCATGTAGTGTCTCTACTTTAAAGAGTCCTCTCCTGCTGATGTTCAGGTGTATATCAGCATGTAGTGTCTCTACTTTAAAGAGTCCTCTCCTGCTAATGTTCAGGTGTATATCAGTATGTAGTGTCTCTACTTTAAAGAGTCCTCTCCTGCTGATGTTCAGGTGTATATCAGTATGTAGTGTCTCTACTTTAAAGAGTCCTCTCCTGCTGATGTTCAGGTGTATATCAGTATGTAGTGTCTCTACTTTAAAGAGTCCTCTCCTGCTGATGTTCAGGTGTATATCAGTATGTAGTGTCTC
>NW_027639697.1:12500-31070 GCF_949606895.1 Notothenia rossii
TCAGTATGTGGTGTCTCTACTTTAAAGAGTCCTCTCCTGCTGATGTTCAGGTGTATATCAGAATGTAGTGTCTACTTTAAAGAGTCCTCTCCACATCCTCCACGATTTAACCTTTTTTACCCACTCAACACCAGTTTCAGACGCATCTTTATGTGGACTATCGGGATATGGATGTCAAAACGTTTTTCTTAACATTTTTGTCACGACGCTGCCCGAATAAATTAAGAGACAAATTCAATATAAAACCAAGAGCATTAGAAAAACCTATTGATAAAACATCTAGTGTAGGAGCTATATTTTTGATTTATATGATTTAATAGTTAAACATTTATTTTCTCGCCGTTCTTGTTTAGTAAATGTAATATTATTTAGTTCTAAGCAGTTTTATGCTTTTGTCTTGAAGGTGTGTTTGGGCACTGGGGGATTGGGGCACCAGTTTTATTTTGTGATGCTAGGTTCTTCATAAATCATTTGTTACATATCTGTTTGGAATCTTGTAATCAATTTAGAATGTACACCTTATTACAGAAGATGCGTAGTCATTTTTAGATCAGAGGCCATTTGGCGGGGAGCAGTCTGCCGCCTTTGAAAGTTGTATTTCACCCACGATTTATCGACTCAATTCATCCCAAAATGCAACAGAAGTCACAGCTTAAAGCTCTTTGCACGAGCGATGATGATGTCGTGCAGCGAGGCGGCACAAAGACAGACGGCTGAAACGAGACTGCCTCCAGTTTCCTGAATCACCATCAGAGTTATTGAGTGTCAGATTTGCACATTTCAACAGATTGAACTTTTTGTGCGGAGACATCATTTGGGTAAACAGGAAGTGGAGGAGAAGAAGGGAGTTATATTGATCTGTGGTTTCCTCTCTGATGGTCCAGATGCTCTGAATTTAAACCTTCATTTCTTCCTGTTGGAGCAGAGAGGTGGAGATAGGTGTGAGGGCCGCTGGATTTAAAGCCCTATGTTTTGTTTACGAAGTTAATAGAGGACAGTGATTGTTAATATATTTCTTGTTTTGCTTTACAGCAGCTGGTATTTTCCGAGCAGTGTTCATTTTGGTCGCTATTTTAGATTAAGTCTTTAGACGAAAAAGGTTATTAGTTCTAGTCACATTTTAGTCATTTTTATCCTTCATAGTTTTAGTCTAGTTTTAGTCGACGAAAATTCATTACATTTTAGTCTAGTTTCAGTCAAAAGTGGTTTCTGTCTTTAAACTAATTCAGTTCGGCAAATACAGGAATCTGAAATTGGAATCAAGGTGACAGCATCAAGTGTTGAAATTCGTAAAGCAACATTTCACTCTCTTAACACTTTACTTGTGTAATTGAGTGACGTGTGCAGATTCCCAGAATCCCAACTAATTCAGCCAATGACAGGGTTGCATTTTGACAGACAAGACGGACAATTGGGGGAAAATATGCTGCATTTTGAACGTCCGATAGTCCACCATTAACACCTTAGTACCGTCTCGTCAACGAAAACTAAATATACATTTCGTCATAGCTTTTATGATCAAGAATCTATTTTTAGCTCGTCATCGCCTCGTCTTAGTCGTGTAAAAAAGGTCGTTAACGAACATTTTTTGTCATTGTTTTCGTTGACGAAATTAACACTGTTTCCAAATTCGGTTACTCAAGCACATCAGGCCTTACAGAAAGGAACTGTTACAGGCATAACATTTAAGAGTTGAGCGTTAAAATGTCAAAAACAATACACCTGTGTTATATATTTAGTTTGAGTTGTATATTTACTATCCCAAAAGTTACAGAGAGTTGTGTAGCGTTAAAGCGGAAATATTTTGCACATGTCTCCATGCTTAAATGTTCAGAAAGCTCTTTATTGTTCTCATACTGCCTGTGCTGCAGCACCTCTTTTCACCCTCTGTCTGAAACCAGAGCCCAGTCCGCTCTGATTGGTTAGCTCTGTTGTGATTGGTTAACTGCTTAGAGATGTCCCGCCCCTTAGCCTATATCACGTACAATGTGTTGGAGTTTGTTTTTATTTACTTTCAATTTATCATTTTAATAATTTATTTGGCTGTTTATTTATAATACTATAGGCTATGCTTTTTTTTGTCGCAGTTTTTTTATTTATTTATGTCGATATGTTGTTGTTGTTGTTGTTGATTTGGCTGTATTTAAATTTATTTAATTTTATTATAATTTATATTTTTTGCTGTTTTTTTAAATTAATTTATTTTCCCTCCATCTTTCTGTCTTTCTGACTTAACGCATATCGATACGGCATGTTTTGATGTTGCCTTTTACTTACTTTACCACCTGTTCAGAAATACGTTGTGTGTATTTTGATAAAACATGTACGGACAAACCAAACCAAAAAAGAAAAAGTAAGAAAAAGAATCAAAATAAAAGGTGAATTTTGTTTATTCAGCTTTGGTTTATAGACTCATTCCAGTTATAATAGACAATCTCAAATGTAACAGTCTGATGTTGGATTTCAGACGCATCTTCACTGCACACTAACGCTTATTCCCCAACAAACAAACAAACAAACAAACAAACAAACAAACAAACAGGAACGGACAGAAGTGATCGTTGTGGTTTCATCCAAACGCTCGGCCTCTCTGGATCTGCTGCCACACTTTGAATATGCTGTCCCCAAAAACCAATAACCATGAGGGTGTGAAATTGTCCTGTCATCATTCTCTCTTCACTCACTCCTCTCTCATTTCTCCCCCTTCTCTTTCTCCCCCATCACCTCGCTCTAAAGCAGATGTTTCGTACCAACAACGTGAAGCGATGAGCTGGAAGTTAACCGCGGTTGGGAGAGTTACTTTAAACATGCAATCAAATATTCAAGGTTCAAGATTCAAAGGCTTTATTGTCATATGGACAGCAGCTTTAGTGGAGATATGGCAATTCAAATCTTAAGTCCCACGCTCCTCCAACAATTCAACATCAATACACCGTATAAAACAATAACACACATTTGAAAAACAATAAAATCAGTGCAAGAAGAAACGGAGTAGAATACAAATAGTTCAAGTTTACCTTGGAAGACCAAGGTGTCAGTAATGCAGACGAAGTAAACTATACAGTGTCAAACAAATGTATAAATAATGTTGTAAGTGGATGAGTGTGTGTGTGTGTGTGTGTGTGTGTGTGTGTGTGTGTGTGTGTGTGTGTGTGTGTGTGTGTGTGTGTGTGTGAATGTGTTTGTGTGTGAGAGTGTGTGTGTGTGTGTGTGTGTGTGTGTGTGTGTGTGTGTGTGTGTGTGTGTGTGTGTGTGTGTGTGTGTGTGTGAATGTGTTTGTGTGTGAGAGTGTGTGAGTGTGTGTGTGTGTGTGTGTGTGTGTGAATGTGTTTGTGTGTGAGAGTGTGTGAGTGTGTGTGTGTGTGAGTGTGAGTGAGTGAGTGAGTGAGTGAGTGAGTGAGTGAGTGAGTGTGTGTGTGTGTGTGTGTGTGTGTGTGTGTGTGTTTGAGAGAGAGAGTGTGTGAGTGTGTGTGTGTGTGTGTGAGTGTGTTTGTGTGTGTGTGTGTGTGTGTGTTTGAGAGAGAGAGTGTGTGAGTGTGTGTGTGTGTGTGTGTGTGTTTGTGCGTGTGCGTGTGCGTGTGCGTGTGTGTGTGTGTGTGTGTGTGTGTGTGTGTGTGTGTGTGTGTGTGTGTGTTTGAGAGAGAGAGTGTGTGAGTGTGTGTGTGTGCGTGTGCGTGTGTGTGTGCGTGTGTCTGTGTGTGTGTGTGTGTGTGTGTAATCTTAGAAAAGAAGAAACCGAGATATTTAGGATCAAAAATGTGTATTCTTAACAGTTAGATCTACAGAATAGAAGAGCTTACATGTGTTTTAATTTAATATATGAATTAAAAGCAACCGTCGTTTTGTTTTAATAAACCAGGAGTCCACCCACTGCATTAAAGAAAGGAGCCTAAAGGAAAATGTCAAAGAGAATTCCGGCAGTATATCAAGTGATCCCGGTGTTATAAAATAATAATAATTACGTCCTTTCTTAATGCAACTGTTAGGGACTACAGTTTTGTGTATCCTCACCACGTAATTCCGTTACTCCCAAAGCCTGCAGTCAACAGATGGAGAGTGACAGTCCTCATAAACATCACTCTGAAAGACTGATGCCCTACAAGCTGCAGCCGGGGTGGAAACTATAAAAAAGCCAGTGATCGCAGCGGGTGTTGAAGGATGTCAGGGTGAAGAGCCAGCTGTCGCTTCACAAACACAGCTTTAAATGTGGGGGGTCTTGGGAGCTGTGTACAAAACTCTGACGGAGGTCTTCCCCTCAACTGTGCTACTCTGGTTTCACTGTTTTATACGATACCATCTAATTGAACTTTATTGTCAGATCAAGTCTGAAGTTGTTCTTGCATCAAAGCAGCTCCAAGGGTCCCTAGTATGCTCCTCTTCAGGTCAATATCAGTATGTAGTATCTCTACTTTAAAGAGTCCTCTCCTGCTGATGTTCAGGTGTATATCAGTATGTAGTGTCTCTACTTTAAAGAGTCCTCTCCTGCTGATGTTCAGGTGTATATCAGTATGTAGTGTCTCTACTTTAAAGAGTCTTCTCCTGCTGATGTTCAGGTGTATATCAGTATGTAGTGTCTCTACTTTAAAGAGTCCTCTCCTGCTGATGTTCAGGTGTATATCAGTATGTAGTGTCTCTACTTTAAAGAGTCTTCTCCTGCTGATGTTCAGGTGTATATCAGTATGTCGTGTCTCTACTTTAAAGAGTCCTCTCCTGCTGATGTTCAGGTGTATATCAATATGTAGTGTCTCTACTTTAAAGAGTCCTCTCCTGATGATGTTCAGGTGTATATCAGTATGTAGTGTCTCTACTTTAAAGAGTCCTCTCCTACTGATGTTCAGGTGTATATCAGTATGTAGTGTCTCTACTTTAAAGAGTCCTCTCCTGCTGATGTTCAGGTGTATATCAGTATGTAGTGTCTCTACTTTAAAGAGTCCTCTCCTGCTGATGTTCAGGTGTATATCAGTATGTAGTGTCTCTACTTTAAAGAGTCCTCTCCTGCTGATGTTCAGGTGTATATCAGTATGTAGTGTCTCTACTTTAAAGAGTCCTCTCCTGCTGATGTTCAGGTGTATATCAGTATGTAGTGTCTCTACTTTAAAGAGTCCTCTCCTGCTGATGTTCAGGTAGGAAGGGAACACCCAAAAAGGCACAATAGGGCCTCTTCAACTAGTGTGATATTATTACTTTTACGTAGCACTCATGAAGCTAATGCAGTAGCACTTCATCTGGTTGGGACAATAGTCTAGCTGCAGGATTCTTGCTTTGACACAACCCTTAACCTTTCTTGAAGTCACAGACAAATCCATGGTTTCTAAAAAAAGTATCTTTTAACTCAGAAGTTGTTATCAGGCTGATAGACAGGTACATGTTTGCTGACAGGAAGCATAATAAATACGAGAGATAATTCATTCCGCTCTGACAGATGGAGGCCAATTAGACTCTCCGGCGCCTTGTTAAGGTGACCGGCTGAGCCCACTGGGTCTGTGTGTGTGGATACTCTTGTACTTGTCACATAGTAAGGACTGATAAATGTTCGTAACCGACAGATCAAGGACAATTTTGTACGCGTCCTTATTTAATTAAAGCCCGTTTAAAAAATATTGAAATTGGATACAACGATACCGGTTAGAATTATGTTTAGGTTAGATTCAGGGAATGCATAGTCACATAGGGTCCCAACAATGATAGAAGTACAGGAATGTGTGTGTGTTACCTGTCCATCTTCATTGCTGTCTCCCTCTGGTCAGGAAGTGAGACATCGGGGGGCATTAGTGTCCAACCTGATCTGACAGTTTGTTTTTTGTGTTTCAGACGCCAGAATGAATGGTGAGCTGATAGCTGGCCGCATCACGACGGCTAAGAGAGCGAACAGCACCCCCTACAGGTGAGTCTGAAACACAACACTCTTTGTCTGTGGCTTTAGTGATGGAGCAGGTGGAGAGGCAGCATGTTCACTATCCTTTAACTTTCTGAAGATTGATTAGGGCTCCCATTGAGGGTCTTATTTCCCGATGTCAGGAGTCCTTCCTTTAACTTTCTGAAGATTGATTGGGGCTCCCATTGAGGGTCTTATTTCCCGATGTCAGGAGTCCTTCCTTTAACTTTGGTGTCTTAACGTCGTGATGTGAGAACAACACGGATGCTACAATCAAGGTGTGTTTTATTTTATTGCTAAGAGCATTGGAAATCACTTTGGTAGCTGTCCCAGACGTTCCCCCGCACCATTAAATGACCTTCAAATATAGTTTTGCCTTACTTGTTAATGGGGTTAATGCTAACGTTCGAATTGGAACGCTAAATATGTCCAGTATATGCCATACATAAATGAATAACATCAACTCAACAGCTTTTTTTTCAATGTTTCTGCATTATATGACGTCAATATTTCAACTTTCTGAGTCGGGAAATAATTTTCCTGAATATTTTGACACCACATAAATGCAGCATTTCCTAAACCTTACTCTCCGATATTCACTCCCACTTAACGCTGAATGGTCAGCTGTGCGTAGGTGAATAAGAAAGATGATTCTCTATTTCAAGCTCACTTTTTCTGTTCTTTACACAACTTTTTCTAATCCGTTTACATTATTGCCAAGCCAGTTTGAAAATACGATATGTCTTGGTATTTTGGTGCATAACCATTAACACAGTTCAAAAGTCAAAAGACATTACATGAAACAGAGGAAATACAAAATAAACACGCATGTGAAACAGGTTTTTAAAGCAGGAGAGCTGTACTGTTCTGTGCAGCATGATACAAATCTTAATACTTCCAGCACTGAAAATGGGGTTTGATATAACGTATGAGAAATCTCAAGGCTTGACATTTTGATAACAGCATTTTAAACACACATAGTGTAGCAGCAGTACTTTCAGTAGTTTTCAGAGCTGCCCGTGGGTCTGTAGTTTTGCCCTCGGTGTTTGAATAAAGCCGACAGAGAGTGACAATCCAGCTCTTCTTAACCTCGTTCTCTGTTAACATGGAAACTAAAGCCAAAATGTCCTCCCAAATCCCACCGCCGCCCGCTGCTGGACGGATTAAAGCCGGGACAAACAGGACTCTGTGTCTCAGAGCTGGGATTTAAAGCCAGGCAGCGGCTGTGAGGATCTGTGCAGAAATCCTCAGAAACGTGAGGTCATGTCCTCTGGGTGTTTTTTTTGTTTCTGAGTTAACGAGGTTTTATAAAACGGGGGGATTTCTTCTATTAATTAAATTGAAAGCTTACACATTGTGGTCATTCAAAAAGATCATTCCAGTACGTTTAGACCTTGAGAATTTTGCGCCGTACGTTCAGGTTTTTTGGGGGGGTTTTGGCAACCTGTACGGAGATTAAATTATACAATTGGATCTCGCAGGGCAGTCCTCCTCTAAAGCCGATGGTGAATGAAAATTTTATGTTAGACAGAAGTTATGAGTAAATCAGTGGCAACCGATTGTATAGAAGTCTATGAGAAAATGGCCTTACTTACCTTACTCACCTCATCTACTCTGAAACGTGTTAATATACAATTTAAATACAATTAAGACATAACACAGGTATATGTTTATCCAGCAGATCTACCATATTGTTGTTTGCAGTAATCAAGTCGTGAAATGACATCAGGCCGGACCAAACGTTTATGATACTTCCAAGTTTTGTTCAGCAGGATAATCTCCTCATATTAACATCACTTTATGACGTCAAAAGCTAACGTTACGCTATAAAGGAACTACAGCACGGTCACATGACTTCACGTCACCACCGCTAAGCTAAAGGTGGCTAATGTTGGGCTATAAAGGAACTACAGCACGGTCACATGACTTCACGTCACCACCGCTAAGCTAAAGGAGGCTAATGTTGGGCTATAAAGGAACTACAGCACGGTCACATGACTTCACGTCACCACCGCTAAGCTAAAGGTGGCTAATGTTGGGCTATAAAGGAACTACAACACGGTCACATGACTTCACGTCACCACCGCTAAGCTAAAGGTGGCTAATGTTGGGTTATAAAGGAAATACTGTATTTGATGAAACTTGAGATGAAATTTGTTTTTTTAAAGTCTCCTTTTGTTTCTGGTGAATACTTTTGTCATTGAGGAATGTTGAGCTTTAGGGAATTTCCTCAGAACAGGTTTATTGTTGTTAGTTTTGATTAGTACACGGAAAAAGGAGGCCGAGCCCATCTGGCACACAAGCTGTGAGCAGGGGTGTGTCTGTGTATTATAATAGCTATTGTCCTTCATGAAGGTACAAACTTTGCTGTACGTTTTAGATACTTGTTCGATAAATAAGTCTGAAGGATTTCCACGTAACTTCACATTTGTATTGAACCACGAGTTCTTGACAGCTTTAGATGCTAAACAAATGAGTTTATAAAATATGATGTAATTCTTTAATTAAACATCCCATTCTCTTGCACAATTGTATCTGTTTTATTTCTATATGTCATATATATATATATATATTCATGTTGCTCTGTTGGAGGAGCCTGTGATTTCAGTTTTGAATTGCCATATCTACACTGCAGCTGCTGTGCACCTGATGATAAAGCCTTGAATGTTGAACAGGTGCAAACACGGCCTGAAAGACTTCCATTAGGAGACACACGCTGCAGATTCAGAAACGACACAAATATAAAAAGGCAAATGTGCTAAAACACACGACACTTGGGCAGCATTTTGAAAATATTCACCCATACTTGCCAACCTTGAGACCTCAGAAATCGGGAGCATTTCAAAATGCCAAATGGGAGGGGGGGGTGGGGTGCTAGTGGATCGAAGGAGCTGTTAGATTAACATTAACATGCTAACATGTAATTCTAAGTTCAATGCCTTGCGGCCTGTAGCACCGTCCTTGATGGAGCATATGTGTGGGCTGGACCTGTATATTATAGGAAAGGAGTGAGCAGAGGGTAGAGTAGTTGTCGATTCTTGTTCTGTTTTCTGTGAATATCTGCCTCACCCTCTCAGACTTTGAGTTGCACGCGCTACTAAGGTGACGTGTTACCATGGAAACCAAACAATGGTCCTGAGTAAATCTGATTTTGTCAGAAATCGCGAGAAATGCGGGAGAAATATGACCCCGGGAGGAAACCGGGAGAGGGCAATGAAATCGGGAGTTTCCCGCGAAAATCGTGAGGGTTGACAAGTATGAAAAGAATACATTAAATAACTAAATAAGGGAGGCTGTGGCTCAGAGGATTAGTGCGCTGATCTTTGAATCAGGGTGTAGCAAGTTCGAGTCCCACTGCAGTCAGCATGTCGTTTTGTCCCTGGGCAAGACACTTCACCCCAAGTCGCTCGTGTGGGGAATGCCCACAGTACAGAATGTATGTAAGTCGCTTGGAGGCGTGTGGTGCAGTGGGTTGTGCGTTGGTGTTCGGATCCGGGGGTCAAGGTTCAAACCCCACTGCAGTCAGCATGTCGTTGTGTCCCTGAGACACTTCACCCCAAATTGTTCCTGTGGGGATTGCCCACAGTATTGAGTATGTGAGTCGCTTTGGATAAAAGCGTCTAACAAGTGACATGTGATGTCATTCATTTCAAATAACCATCCACACATTTTAAAAAACGATGTGCAAATTGAAAATGTGCATAAAATCAGGTGGAACAGATCACAATTAGACTTCTTGCTTTTCATCCAGAACACAGCAAGAAAGTGTATAATTTAACTAAACTATAAGATAAGAAATACTTTATTGATCCCAATTTGGGAAACGTTTGCGTTGCAGCAGCATAAAAAGACAAGCCAGTCTTTTTTGTCCAGTTATCCAAGAGAAGCTAACTACCTCTATCTCACAATAACATGCAATTATAAAGCCAATACAACAAGTCTGGGTCGTGTGAAGGGAAGTTGTTTGTCCTTGGATAATCTGTGTGTTCAGCAGCTATTAGTTTAACATGACCTGACTGCTGAGAACACACACACACACACACACACACACACACACACACACACACACACACACACACACACACACACACACACACACACACACACACACACACACACACACACATTGTTGTGCAATAAAAAACTCCTCCCCAGGGCATCACTAAATCACTCCAGCATGATTTATGGCGACTGTGGCTGTGAGGGAGTGCGGTCGTCTTTCAACCAGAAGGTTGTGGGTTCGATCCCAGCCCATGCAGTCAACATGTCGATGTATCCTTGGGCAAGATACTTAACCCTGAGTTGCTCCCGATGGCATGGCCAACGGTGTGTGAATGTTAGGTCCTAGAGTAAGGTACACTGCTCTGTATGAATGGGTGAATGACATGTAGTATGTAAAGCGCTTTGAGGGGTCTTAAAGACTGGATAAAGCGCTATATAAGTACAGTCCATTTACCATGGCATTAATGTTGACAGCTGTTATTATCAGACGGTAGTAACTGGATTGATGTGTGTTGGGGAAAAACTGAATGTTCCTTTTATATCAGAGTAGCACATGATAACAGATGCCCTACCTATGGATGACGCTCATGAGACACTGTGTTGAAGTTATGATAGCTCTGTTCCTAAGGTTGGCATGACGACACAGCCCCTAGAGAGATAGACATATGACTGTCATGTTTATTGCTTACCCAGGCCTTAGCTAATCTGAACTAAGCATATCAAGGACTCTACTCAGGGAACTATTTGTCCCACGCAGCTCTGTGTGTGATGACTACTTCTATACTTGCAAGGATAATAAATACATGGATCCTGATTTTGAAGACCAAGCCGGTGACGAGTGACATTTTTCTAACAATGTGTGTCTTATAAATCCTATAAACTGCTACAACAACTCCTGCACAATTGTCAGTTTTATATTTGAGTCGAGATGGTACTTTTCATACGGCATGCTGAAGCCTGCAAGTAGCTTTCGACCACATTCCATTTGTGCTTTGAATTACCAGATGCTGACGCTTTGCAGCTCAGTTTGTAAATTGATCTGTGCTTTTGTTAGAGGTGGAATTGCATAAACGGTGTTTTCCCCTCTTCCTGATTCGCTTCACCTTAGCATGGTGAGGAGGCAGACGCAGGGAAATCATAAGAGAGAAAGAGAAAGTGTTGATAGAGAGAGAGAGAGAGAGAGAGAGAGCGAGAGAGAGAGAGAGTGGAGAAAACTGTAATTATGTTTTCTTGTCCCTCCATCGTCCTGCTGAGATGAGCGTTTAGTGGAAAGAGATGAATCAGCGTTTCCTTTGAGGAGAAAAATAACAGCTCGAAGGGACCAAAAAACTCACTTTATCTAATCTGAAATGTGTTAACATGCAAGGACAGAAAATGCAATTTAAATATAATTAAGATATAACACAGGTATATGTTTGTCCATCAGATCTACCATATTATTGTTTAGAGTAATCAAGTCTTGAAATTACATCAGGCCGGACCAAACGTTTATGATACTTCCAAGTTTGTTCAGCAGGATAATCTCCTCATATTAACATCACTTTATGACATAAAAGGTCACGTTACGCTATAAAGGAACTACAGCACGGTCACATGACTTCACGTCACCACCGCTAAGCTAAAGGTGGCTAATGTTGGGCTATAAAGGAACTACAGCACGGTCACATGACTTCACGTCACCACCGCTAAGCTAAAGGAACTACAGCACGGTCACATGACTTCACGTCACCACCGCTAAGCTAAAGGTGGCTAATGATGGGCTATAAAGGAACTACAGCACGGTCACATGACTTCACGTCACCACCGCTAAGCTAAAGGAGGCTAATGTTGGGCTATAAAGGAACTACAGCACGGTCACATGACTTCACTTCACCACCGCTAAGCTAAAGGCGGCTAATGTTGGGCTATAAAGGAACTACAGCACGGTCACATGACTTCACGTCACCACCGCTAAGCTAAAGGCGGCTAATTTTGGGCTATAAAGGAACTACAGCACGGTCACATGACTTCACGTCACCACCGCTAAGCTAAAGGAAATAATATATAAACATATCATTGGTTTCTCCCTCTCCTCTGATGCTCTCTTGGTGTTTATCGATGTTTTTCTGCTGCTGTGTCATTGTTCCCATCGGGAGCAAAGCCTCTAACAACACCATCAGGTTCTCCAGCAGTGAAAAGAGTCAATTAAAAGGTCTAATTGACACCGAAGGGGCTTCTTCATTGTGATTATGAGCGCATTACTGATGATCACTGCTAAATTATTCTGCATGTTATACAGCAGCAGTGGTGAAGGGAACAATGTCATGAAGTGCATTAAATGGATTATAGCACTTTAATATTTATTTATATTTATTTATTTTACTTTTGTGTAAAATGGTCGGTACAGAGACGGAATAAGGATATTTAGTTGTAGGACAAAAATAGAACTTTTTAAAAGGTACTTTATAAAATCGTATTATACTGTTGATAAATGTGGAGGGTGATAATTAGAAAACATTTAATATTTAGAGAAACAATACATCATAATTCAAGAAATATGTGGTAATATTTATTAAATTAAAAAAGTATTTAATTTGAGAAAAAACGAAATTTCAAAACGAAATTCCAAGAAAATTTGTATTAATATTTAGGGAAAATAAATGTAATAATTTGAGAAAAAATGTATTAAATATGAAAGAAAAACCCATGCAGACAAAACAAAAGTGTCGTATCGCAGTGTTTCAATACAAGTTGTAACATTTTGACAAAAAACACATAATAATTAAAGAAATAAGGTAAAAGTAAAAAGTAAAGTGAAACTTATTGTTGACTTAAATACAATTGTATATATTATAAACGTGTTAGGCCGTAACATCTTTCATATGTATATCACAATTCAAACATGTTTAAAAAAATAAGAAACGCACACAGCTCAGTAAACACTGACATGTTGACTTTATTTGATCATTTCAGTAAAAAAATAATGTTTTCTTTTCTTTGTATTTTCCGTCCTCAGATCTGACTATGACATGGAGTATGACAGATACCCTGTGGATCACTACAACAGGTACCCAACATCTAATCTTTTATTAACTTGTTCCACATGCCCTACACAGGACACAAGCTCAGTATTCATGTTGTGACACTTTAACAATGAAATAAAATAAAACCCCTCAAAACAACAACATTGGATTCTCACTTTAATCTCAGAAATCTCTTTTTCTCAGATTTCTTTTTAACTTTTGGTCACATCCCAATGTATTTTTCTCATTGGCCCTAACCCTCTTCAGACTAGATGCAGCAAACTTAAAAATAATAAAAACATTTAGTATAACTATGTGACCCCTGACCTAATAGACAGGAGTTTTTTAAAGAATGTCATTGCCTTTGCTGAATGAAGGGAAAAGAACGAATGGAATAATGAAAGGGGGAAACACCTTCTGGCCAACTGTCATGATGGAGCTCCGCCCAGCCTGTGGTTCATATGAGTTGAACAAGGAAACGCAGGACACACACACACACGCACACGCACACGCACACGCACACGCACACACACACGGAGAGACGGACATGCTTACCGTCAGCTAACAGGGAGTGAATGCTGTGTTCTTCTTCACTCGGAGACTAAATGGCTTCAAGGTTAGAGGAAGATCTCTCCTGTCCCGTCTGCTATGAGATTTTTAAAGATCCTGTCATCCTGTCATGCAGCCACAGTGTTTGTAAAGACTGTCTGGAGTACTGGTGGGTGGAGAAAGTAATCCACGACTGTCCTCTTTGTAGGAGTATTTCAACATCAGAGGTACGTAGCAACCTGGCGTTAAAGAACCTGTGTGAGAGTTTCTCACTGGAGACGAATCCGATAAGATCATATCCACGATCAGAAGGTGAGGGTAATCTCTGCAGGCTGCCCTCTGAGAAACACAAGCTCTTCTGTCTGGACCATCAGCAGCCAGTGTGTGTCGTCTGCAGAGATTCGGAGAAACACAGCGACCACAGATTCAGACCCGTCGATGAAGCTGCTCAGGATCTCAGAGAGAAGCTCCGGACATCTCTGAAGCCCTTCAAGAAGAAGTTAGAGGATTTAAAAAAAGTTATAATGAAATGTAATCCAACATCAGAACACCTGAAGGTCCAGGCCCGACGCACAGAGAGGCAGATTAAGGAGCAGTTTCAGAAGCTTCACCAGTTTCTAGAAGAGGAAGAGGAGGCCAGGATGGCTGCACTGAGGGAGGAAGAGGAGCAGAAGAGAAGGATGATGGAGGAGAAGATGGAGGCTGTGAGCAGAGAGATAGCAGCTCTTTCACTCACAGTCAGAGCCACAGAGGAGGAGCTGAGAGCTGAAGACGTCTCCTTCCTGCTCAACTACAAGGCTGCAGTGGAGAGGCTGCAGCGCCCCCTGCTGGAGGCTCCACAGCTGCCCTCAGGAGCTCTGATAGACCAGGCCAAACACCTGGGCAACCTCAGCTTCAACATCTGGAGCAAGATGAAGGACATGGTGTCCTACTCTCCTCTCATCCTGGACCCAAACAATGCCTACCCTGGACTTGTGGTGTCTGAAGATCTGACCACGGCGAGCGAATCAGATTGTCAATGTCTTCCTGATAATCCAGAGAGGTTTGGAGAACAGTGGTCTGTCCTGGGCTCTGAGGGCTTTGACTCAGGGACGCACTGCTGGGATTTCGACGTCGCAGAGAGTGATGACTGGGATGTTGGTGTGATGGCGCAGTCTGGTCGGAGGAAGGGAGATACAAAGTCTGGATTATGGATCATAAATCTCCATTATGGTGAATACGCAGCGGGGTCACCACCAGGCCCAGAAACTCCTCTCCCATTTCAGAAGAAGCTCCAGAGGGTCAGAGTGAATCTGGACTGGGACGGAGGAAAGTTGTCGTTCTCTGATCCTGAGACTAACACACACTTACACACCTTCACACACACTTTCACTGAGAGGCTGTTTCCATACATTAACACGGGGAATGGACTCCCAGTGACGAGCTCACCAGCGAAGGTCTCTGTGGCGGTACAACAACAGGACTAGAAGATCATGACACAATTATCAAGTATATTTCAAGACGTACTGAACTTTATTCTTTGTGTCTTTGAGGAACTTTATTCACTTCTGGAGCAGACACTGGTTAGCTACTAGTTAGCCGGCAATGCTAATCAAGGCAAACAAATGTAGTGAATGCAGTGACTCTCTACTACAGCTAGCTTAACTTCAAAATCAGAGAATAATCAGCAAGGAGCTAACGGCATTCTGCAAGATAACAACGACCAGCCTGCTTCGCCAAGCACACATCCAACAGTGGGTGTTTCTCAATCTCGAGTGAAGCTGCTCCAGAGCCAATATTTCAAGCATACTACGCAGAATTCCCGTTAGAATATTTTTCGCCGGTCAACATGTCCGTTAAAGTTTAAATCTTCCGGACTAAATGAGAAAAGTGCCGGTCAAAGGTCTTCTTTGGTATTTATTGAGCTTTAAAACAAATTGATATGATTCGATATTAAACAAACTAATTATAGTAGATTAACTATTCAAAAGTGAACAGTAATTTACAGTAACACGGGAATAATAAACGGAGCGCTCTCTCCCTCTCCTGACAGCCCGTCAGTATCATGCAGCTCGCGGATCAGTAATGAGTGACCCGACAGTAAAACTAAACATATCTATAACTAGTTACGGTAGTTTGAGAGGTAATTAAAAGCTACGTGTGATATTCTAACCTGAGGTGTGTGTTTTGTCCGCTCACCGCTGCATGTGATCATGCAGAGCTGCGTGTCGACTCGTCAGCAGCAGCTGATCTCTCTCTCCCGTCAGATTAGACTTCACTCGCGTTTATGTCCATATCGATCAGAACCAGCTAGTTCTAGCTAATGATAGGACTACCTGCTTATTAAAAGACACCTAAACAATAAGTGTCGCTATGCAACCGGGTGAGGCCACAAAGTATAGCGCAGCATTGTGCATTTGTTTACATGCCCACCGGAACCCCGAGGCATTACCAACAGATCAACGCACAATCAACCCATACAGCACATCTCTTTCTCCACATTAAGTGTTAGACATTAGAATTGACTATTCTTGTCTGTCGCATACTCTTCTTGTCTGTCACATCAGTGGCGCAAGTTGCGCAACTGATGTGGTATTGCGCTAAACGGAAATTATTTTTGAACGGTCACTTTGACCGGAGAGATTTAGATTTGCCGGTCTTCAGCATATTTTACCGGTCGTAGCCCGGTAATTACCGGCTAACGGGAACTCTGATACTACGTCATTGAGTGCCGCCGAAGGACTGTTCCAATGTCCAGCATACTTGGATTTCTACCGAGCCCGCCGTACTTCGTTTGGAGAAATTTCGAGGCTGCACATGTGTAGACTCCGCAGTCTTAAAATCCCCACAATGCTTTGCGCACGGACCAATTTCCCCAAATCTGTGGCGGAAAAAATTTGAGACGGGGCCTCTCATATGACGCACACCTGCACACTTGCGAGCCTGTTCCACTCTTCGCTTTCCGAATGCCAGGAAGTATTCTTGCCTCGCTTCTGAAGCAAGTGACTCGGAAGACATGTGCTACCAAGCAAGCGTCCTCGAGATTGAGAAACACCCAGTGCCTTTCCATTCATGGACTGAACATCCACTACATTGTAAACTAACTTTGCACGGCTAAGCTAGCATCGAACTGCTATACTGTTGTAAAAGTTTCTGCGTGTGTTGATTTGTTTTTTCAGAAACTGAGCTTTAGTGTGTGATCCATAGAGTGGTGCAGTGCTGACATGTTTTTTAAGGTCAACGCAGAAGTTAGCATCGTCTCTTGACAAAATGCTATGGGATTTTCATGTTGGATTTTGTTATATTTCAGAGAATAATCTCTGTGTCAAACAAACGTTTAGGATGCTTACACGTTTTCTTTAGCAAGATGTTTTTTTGGTGGCTGTCTTTTATCGTAGTGGCCATACGGTGGTACTGCACTTGTGTTATGTTCCGGGACGTTTTATGACATTTTCCCATTGACTTACGTTGGGGAAAGAAATGTATGTAAATCAGAGTATAATTAGTTTTCAGCTAAATAAACTACCCATTAGAAAAAAAGTCTACAGCCTTGATTCAGAATCGCTTTGGGTGCAGTGCACTTTGTTGTAATTACATTTGCTGCCAGCCTTTTTTCCTCAAGGGCCCGCATTTTTTTAATTGAGCAATTGACGACACACAATGAGTGTTAAGTTGCATATTTCTTGTATATTTATTTTTAAATCCATAATACATAAACATAGATTTACAACCCAAATATAGTGAGCCTAAGTTATGCAGGACACACAAACACACACACACACACACACACACACACACACACACACACACACACACACACACACACACACACACACACACACACACACACACCACCTTCTCTGAATAAAGCCTGCAGGAATGATCGGCAGGATTTTATGTATTTCCTTTTTATCTGTAGGATTACACACTGCCGTCCTGTAAATATTTATAGGCTTTTATCTGCCAGGGTGCGGATTATCGGCTTTGCAAAGGTACAGTAGCAGACACACACACACACACACACACACACACACACACACACACACACACACACACACACACACACACACACACACACACACACACACACACACACACACACACACACACACACACACACACACACACACACACACTGATGTGTCGAGAGGACAAACAGCAGTATGTCTGAATATGTATTTGCTGATCGTTCCACCTCACAAAAAGTCGCTGTGTAACAAAGTAGCTGAACACTTTAAACTTCATTTTTAAACTGTGTTTTTTGACAAGAAGAGTATTATATGTTCACATGTTCCTTCTGAATTTATTCATATACATTTTTGACACTTCTTACATTAAAACTATATATAAAAAATCCCTTTTTCTGAAATTCTCCACATTATTTTCAGAAAGTCTTCATCTTTTTTGGGCCTTTTTTAAAACACTTTCCAGGTATTTTTAAAACAGTACTCACATATTTCTGGGAGGCATTTTTCTCATAATTTGTAGATTATTATATGCTGTGTTGGGTTGTTTAAAAGCAATGCATTATATTCAAGGTTCAAGGTTCTGTATTTGTCATACGAACAGACGGTGTAGTTATGCCGATGATATTCTTTGTTCAGGCTTCTCCAACAGTGCAACACAATAACACAGATGAACAGAGAAATATAGTGCGAGTAAATAGTAATATAGTAAATACAAAAAGAAAAATAGTTTAAAAAAGTGAAAAAGTGCAATAGAGTCTATATGCAGTTATTGGACTGACATATTAGATAAATAGATCAATAATTACTAAGTAGTAGATGAATGTTTAAGATCATAAAGAAAATCCGAAGATTTCACATATTTTCTGCACATTATTTAAACATTTTACATATTTTTTTAGGACATGTTTTCAGGGTATTTACCACACAATGTTAAGGAAGACTCATTAAAACGTGTACTTAGATTTATTACTTCACTGAAGTGCTCCTCTGTTTGTTTTACGAGCATAACGTTTAAATCTGGCCATGGCCTTAATTATCCTTCACGTCATTACGGGAAAAAAACAATCAGGAAACTCAGAGCCTCGGGCTGCAGTGCATCATGGGAGTGTGTGTGTGTGTGTGCCTGATGGGGTGAGGGGGGGGGGGTTCTGTTGGGTGCCACACAACCTTATCAACCCCCCCACCCCACACACAC
>NW_027639696.1:0-44247 GCF_949606895.1 Notothenia rossii
CCCTAAGTTGTTTCCTGTAATAAGAGATGTTTGGCATTAAACTGGCTGAATTTGACGTTGGTTGGTGGAATTTCGAAGGTGAAAGACATGAATATGTTTTGAAAACATTGCCCATTTTTGTAATACAGTACCTAATAATATCAGGTCGTTCCTCACTCACTGTATTGTTAAGTGTTACCAAACAGCAGGAGAGACAATAGAGACCCACTTAAACCCATACGTGGCTTCATATTAAGCAGATGTGTTTACATTTAATTTAAATGTGTGACTCTGCCTGTGTGCCTGGTATACAGTTTAGTAGTTGTTGTTGAATTTTGGGGAAGTGAATCAGAAGTTGAAAATGAAAATCTGGCCATCTATAAATCACGTTCATCGGGTGCAGCAAAGTGCAGTGGGCCAGGTCCAAAGTGCACAAGTTAAAAATGAGTGGTTGACTTTTCCCCGCCACCTGGACTGGAAACCAGGCTGATGAATTGGGGAATGAAAGCAGAAGTTATTTGGGACACAGACGCTCCGGGGTTGGCTTGTGATGCCAGTATTTCTTAGATTCTTATTGCCAGTGTAGTATACTCACAGAGCAGTGACAACACTAGTTATCTCGAAATAAGACAAAGGTTGAGGAGAAGCTGGTGAGGAGGATATGGATTGGCCTCAAATAAACTGAGGGGTGAGGAGCAGCCCGACAAGGTGATTTTAAGTCTGAAGACAGCATGGTGCCGGGGAATATCCACCACCAAGGGCAGGAGAGTGCTTCCTGCCAGAGGTAGGAAGTAGTGGAGTACAAATACTTTGTTACTGTACTTAAGTACATTTTTCTGGTATCAGTACTTTACTCCACTACTTATTTTTCTGAAGACTTTTTACTTTTACTTCTTACATGTTGAACACAAATACCTGTACTTTCTACTTCTTACATGTTGAACACAAATACCTGTACTTTCTACTTCTCTCATTTTCCAAACAGGCTGGTTCCTTTAGTTTGAATGTGTGTTTGGTGGCGTGATCATTATTATTTAGAGTCATTGCGTGCCTATTGATTTGAACACGATCCGTGTATCCATCATTTCCTGGTCTTCTCTAAAGAAGAGGGACCAATGGAAACGTTGTCATGTTGCCGTTGTTCAGCATGGAAACATTCATTAGCTAACAATTACATTATTGTTCTATCAATATAAAGGGAGGTCAGGTACTCTTTAAAACAGCTGCTAGTTATGGGTACTTTTTACTGAAGTACATTTCAAAGCCCTCTTTACTTTTACTTGACTAAAGAAGTTTAGTCGGTACTTCTACTTTCACCAGAGTATTTCTTAAACACAAGTATCTGTACTTCTACTCGAGTAAAGGATGTGTGTACTTTTGCCATCTCTGCTTTCTGCCAAACTCTGCTCCACTGTGGCTCTTAAAATCTCCTCTGGATCCACACATGGTGCCAGGGTGCTGATCTGTAATGCCAAGAGTGTAGCAGCCCAACTTAATTAAAGTAATTTATTTTACCTGAGCTTGTAAGAAAAGACTTGGCAACACATCCCGGTCTTTCTGGCTGCAGCAGCTACGTCTTAATTCACTCTGTGGGTGGGCTGAAGAGGGTTGATTTTGCCCTTTCAGAGCAATCAGGCAAAAACAGCAATAAGGGAATCAAGGCAATTTTAAAGTAAATTAAATAATACCTTTTCTATGTCTTGAAGCGGGAAAATGGTATACCAAATGCAAACAAATGTTTACCCCCCTGTGGTAAAGTATTGTATATGCAAGGGTTCACACAGTTTGAAAGGTTTGATGATTAAATGCTTTTTAATCCGCGCCACATAAAGTTTCATATCCACACACAACGTCTTAGAAAAATACAAAACTTCTAATCAGCACCCACTTCAGACTGCTCCTTATAAAAGAAGCGATCATCATGCAACAATGGCAATAATGGAAATAATTAAGTGCATATTCAAATGTACGGTAGTTAAATTGCTTTTAACCTTAAAAATCCCTTGATTTTGTCTGACTGTGAGGCGGCTATGTAAAACAGGAGACGACCTCATGTACGTGACACGCATAATTACATCCAATACTGAATTTTACCTGAACCACAACCTCTTTTTCTAAATCTTACAAAGTAGTTTCACCACATTTAATAGACCTTATATACTGTATATGTTGATTTGTTATTATGACTAATAACAATAAAACATACAGCAATGCCTTTCCAATAATCTGTTCACATTGTGCAATGTTAGTAATACAGAAATGGCATGATACTTAGTGTCCATATGCACTGTTTTCCCTATTTAATTAGGATATATTCTGCACATTTTCAGATTCATATTTGTATTTAGTGCCTACTGGGACATGTCTCCATGCTTTAATGTTCAAAAAGCTCTTTATTGTTCTCATACTGCCTGTGCTGCAGCACCTCTTTTCACCCTCTGTCTGAAACCAGAGCCCAGTCTGCTCTGATTGGTTAGCTGGCCGGCTCTGTTGTGATTGGTCAACCTCTTAGAGATGTCCCGCCCCTTAGCCTATCACGACGTACTATGTGTTGGAGCGCTAGGGTGGGGAGTGTGAGAGAGAAACTTTGCAGACCATTTACTTGCATACAAACCTATATTACACACTATAAGAAAGGGAAACCCCCCAAAGCAAGGATATCATTCAAATAAAACTTTTTATTATCAATAGTTTACAGGTTTTCTCACTTTTGGGTGACTTACCTCCAAGCTGTTTATCATTCAACTGCTGAGTTTCCCTCTTAAATGGAGTCAATACCAAAACATCCACTTAGATTGTTATTTAATGTTTATTGTTAAGTGATCAATTCGAGCGGCGGCATAATTACATCCCACCTCGTGAAAGAAAATGAATCCACATTTTGTTTTTCCTCATCTTCTTCTCCATATGATTAAACAAGAACCAGAGGCAGTGGCTCGCTCATTCAATTAGTGTTTCATTTACCACATTTAATTACCCACAATCCCTGCCCTCTCGGACCCTCCAGGAAGCCTCGTATGACTAATGAGTGCACTTACCTGATTTCCCTGCATGGAAAATCACATCGGTGTCTATTTCCACTCATCTGCTCGCAGGGAGGCAGTATATATATATAGTGACTGAAGATTAAAGGATTTTTGTAGGGGTGGGGGGGCAGGGTGGGAGTATTGAAGGTGACGCTTGAAGACTTGAATCCAGCCACTTTGATCTTCCAGAGGCTCATGTTGCCACCAGTTGTCACATTTGTTACTGAGTACCTGTTGAACCTTCAGTTCACATGGGCTGAAAAACAAGTAGTTTGCCGTTTATATAAGATCATATAAAAGTTTGGTAACACTTTAGATTAAGGTACACATACTCACCATCAAGTAGTTGTTAATTAACAAGCATATTAGAGCCAAACTACTAGCTTATTAGTAAACATATTCTGAGTTAGAAAATACTATATTTTAAGTTATTTTGACACAATTAACACTTGTAGTTTCATGTCTTGTTACATAAGAATAGATCATATTTGTTAGGTGTTATTATGGGAGAATTACTATTATTGTGGTACTACTGCCTTATTAGGCCCATATTGAGCAGAGCATATTAAGACCAAAACTCATGTACAACAACTTCCTTACTTAGAATAAATAAGCACTAATTAGAGGGTTATTGATGAAAAACTCATGGCCTATTACTTGTAGAATATGGTCATGTAGAATAAGGCATTAATAAGTGTTTTATAGTGACTAATAAAGAGCCAATATACTGCTAATATGCATGTTAATTAACAGCTAGTTGATCGTGATAATGTGTACCTTAATATAAACAGTTACTAAAAGTTTTTCTTAAAAAAGGTCTGCAACGTTTTTTACTCAACAAGCTTACGTTTTGGAAATTTTGCGTTTTAGATTTGAGGCTTTGATACTCCGTTAATAAGCTCTTTGAAATAGGCTGTCTAGCTTTTTTAACTCCGTGATGAAATTGTCTTTGTACTGATTGAAGATACCATGTATTTGACCACCATTCCTTCTTAAACTGGCAAATAACAGATCATTTGCAAATGACTGAATGTTGCTTCATTGTGCTTGTATCAGACTCACAGCTGGTGGATGCCAGGGGAATACTAAAGTTAAAAAGTCTCAGAGTATTTTTGTACTGATTACAGCTTTGAACTTTGATTCAGGAGAGAATGGCCTGCAATAAAATGGAGACTTGTTATTTTATGTTTTCCTATCTGGACCAAAATAATCTTTGGGTCGCCTTTTCTGGAATAAAAACGTCTATTTAAAGGTTTAAAGGAGCTCTCTAACTCAAACAAAACGGCCTGTTTTCCGATATAATCCGATGCAATAAGATACGATATGATACAATATGATGCAATACAATACGATCAGATACTAAATTATACGATACAATACAAAATGACACAATTCCAAAAAATACATTACAATCAGTGTTGTGCTAGTTAGTGAAAACCAGTAACTAGTTACATTACTAGTTACTTCATTTTAAAAGTAACTCAGTTACTTTACTGATTACTTACACAAAAGTAATGCGTTACTGTGAAAAGTAACGTTTTAGTTGCTTAAAAAAAGGGCTCCCAACAAAAAAAAAGCTCCCATTAATTTATAGCCTTCATTTAAGTACTGTTATTGCATTGGAGAATAATACAATCTGTTGATCAACTTGACATGCATTTGCATCACTGAACTCTGCTAAGCAATGTGGTCTATACAAAAACAAAGATAGCCTATGTTTCAAAGTGCCAATTTATCGTCGTCAGAGAGCGATTCCGGTTGATACATGGCAAAGGCTTTCACAAAGTTAGAGCCGTTATCAGTAACCGTGGAGGTAACTTTTGTTGACACTCCATACAAAGAGTGAATGTGGTCAATCTCACTAGCAATACGATCGTACGTGTGCCTACCCTTTATCCTTTTACAGGCCAACGCAGCTTTCTGGCGTTGTAAAGTGTTTGGGTTTATCCAGTGAGATGTTATCCCGAGGAAGCTTCTGTTGTGGACAGACCAAATGTCTGCGGTGGTCGAGATGTATTCCAGCCCCTCAAATGTTTTCTTTAGCTCGCTATCCATTTTGGTATATTCTTTCTCCAGGTAGTTGGAAAACGTTTTGCGTCCCATATGCCGTGTGCCGCCCGGACATGGTATCATGCTTACTAGCTCCCTGAAAGCGGGTGACTCCACTGTAGAAATAGCCTGCACGTGTTCAACAACATACCGTGCAATGGCTTTATCAACTTTCACCTGACTAGCAGTCCCTCGGTTGAAATCCAGCCGCTGTTGCTTGGGTGGAGGTGGAGGTGGGGTGGCGTCGGATGGCTCTGGGTCTGTGGTCTTAACTAATAGCTTCGTCCCAGCATGTTGTTTTTGCAGATGTTTTAACAGATTGGAATTGCTGTTTTGAGCAGTAGATAGGATCTTTGACCCGCCAAGACACAACTTACACTTAACTAACACATTCTTTTCTTTATGCTCGAGAAAAGTAAAAGAGTGAGCATATCTCCATGCGGAGAAACTCGACTTGTGCTCCGCCGTCGCCATGATAGTATTGTTAGTAGGCTAACTAAACACAAACACGCCCACAAAGCGTCTCCGCATGTGACACAGGAAGTATCTAAGTACATTTACTCAAGTACTGTACGTACAGTTCTCATCTCTGTTCGCCTCGCTGTTGGCGCCGCTCACCAACGTCTGGGAGCCGAGACTATATAAAAAAAATAACGGAGTAACGCACCATGTAGTAACGGTAACTGAGTTACTGAATTTAAAAATAACGCGTTAGAGTACTAGTTACTGCCAAAAATATCGGCGTTACAGTAACGCGTTACTGTGTAACTATTACAATACACTACAATACATTACAATACACTACAAAATGCTACAATATGCTACACTATGCTACAATACATTAGAATATGCTACAATATGCTACAATATGCTACAATACATTAGAATATGCTACAATATGCTACAATATGCTACAATATGCTACACTATGCTACAATACATTAGAATATGCTACAATATGCTACAATATGCTACACTATGCTACAATACACTACAATATGCTACAATATGCTACAATATGCTACAATATGCTACAATATGCTACACTATGCTACACTATGCTACAATATGCTACAATATGCTACAATATGCTACAATACTTCACAATACGCTACAATACGATAAAATACGGTACAATACGATAACACTTTATGGTCAAATCAAGTCTGAAATATTTCTTGCAACACAGCAGCTCCATTTGCAACATCAACAAGGACACATATTAGAACAAGAAACAAGTAAACAGACATTTCATTTAGTTGTGATCTCTCTCATATTTGGAATAAAGAGAATTACCACTAATTGGAGTCATGTAGAAGAAACTGTAGCTCAACTTAACAGTCCTGGTATTTAAATATAAAAGGAACACTTATACAACACTGCTTTAAATAACTGATCCTGCCTACATTTGTCCACTGACCTCTTGCCGTTTGACAAACTGGAGGCAGAGGCAGTTAACTGTAGGCAGATTTTGTTAAATATTTGCGGCCAAGCATGCTTTGTGAAAGTGGATTCCTGCCAGGATGAAGAACTGTGCCTACCAGATTGTGAAAAACTGAATTAAAGTTTGATACGAGCCATTAGTTTCCAGCCATTTGGTTTAACTTATCCAGTGGTATTCACTTCTTGCGTCCTCTTGTGATACACACCTGCTGTATAGCACATTAAGCAGCGTTATATTATTCTCTCAACACAAGTGCCATGGTTTAAATTTTAATGTAGGGTGGCTATTAATATTCAAGATTTAGGATTACAGCATTAGTGTCCGACTGTAAGCTCAGGGATGTGTTCAAAATGACTCTGTGCCCTTAATAAGAATAATTATCTATTTATACAGCCATAATAATGTAATAACTGCATTAAGTATAAATCAGCTCCTTACAAGTTTGTGAGGCAATTATGCTTTGGCAAATGAAGCCATTAAGATATTAAAGCAGGTTACAATACAGCAGGGTGGGCCAGGAACATTGATTATACTCATTTATAATAACTCTGCTTTACCGTAATATAATCAACGTCTTTATGTCTCACTAGTTTTCAAAGACAACAAGTATTCTTAATGAGGAAATGCTAAATGTATAAACTGGATCGACTAACAATGGAGACTGACTACATTGTCTCTGAATGTTGTACGTCTCTTGTTGGTTTGTGTATTTTTGATGGCACCTTAAAAAATGGAGTATCTCTACTCATCTCATTGTATACCTGTATAATGACAATAAAGTATTATTTTCTATTCTAATCCTGCATGTGAGGCAGGCTGGACATTTTACTGATTAAGATCAAACATATTTTACATCGCATTAGTTTGTTTTGTTACGTTGGTGGCCTATCCAAACAATTTGGGGTTTCCCTCTTTCCTGTAAGGCTTTGTGAATGTGAATGGTCTGCAAAGGCAAAAAATCCCTGTGTCCCCCGACTCCCCCCCATTTTTTCTACGGTCAATATAGTTGTTGTTTAATCGTGACCAAAATCATCCCCAAACATTAACCATAGCATTGTCAGATTATTTACTGTTTGAGCATAATATATATTGTTTTTTTTAGTACATGGACAAATGACATTTTCGTGGCGATCTGTGGCGTAAGTTAAAATTGTTTTTTAAAGGTCCCCTATGATACTGTTTTTCATCAATATATTATAGGTCTCAGATATATACAAAACATGTCTCTGAAGTCTCCAAACACCAAAACAGATCATTGCAGCATCCCATGGGGGGTTACCTTGGTTGCTGATTGGCTAATGGTTACTCAAGCCAAAAAATCTTTATGACATCATAAAGTGGCCAAAATCTGATCAGCTCATTTTCAGACAGGTTTTTATAGAAATGGATCAGGACAAAAAGAGAGAGAATCTTTGTTCCTGAAACTTCCTGAGTCTCTTTCCACAGAGGGGACACATGTTGATGTAGAAGAGACATGAAGAAGAGGGGACACATGTTGATGTAGAAGAGACATGAAGAAGAGGGGACACATGTTGATGTATAAGAGACATGAAGAAGAGGGGACACATGTTGATGTAGAAGAGACATGAAGAAGAGGGGACACATGTTGATGTAGAAGAAACATGAGGAAGAGGGGACACATGTTGATGTAGAAGAGACATGGAGAAGAGGGGACACATGCTGATGTAGAAGAGACATGAAGAAGAGGGGACACATGCTGATGTAAAAGAGACATGGAGAAGAGGGGACACATGTTGATGTAGAAGAGACATGAAGAAGAGGGGACACATGTTGATGTAGAAGAGACATGAAGAAGAGGGGACACATGTTGATGTAGAAGAGACATGAAGAAGAGGGGACACATGTTGATTTAGAGGAGACATGAAGAAGAGGGGACACATGTTGATGTAGAGGAGACATGAAGAAGAGGGGACACATGTTGATGTAGAAGAGACATGAAGAAGTGGATTTTGCAGGTGACCTTTTAGAGGACATGGACAAACAACATTGGACTTGTTGTGCATATCTTGTACAATTGTTGCGGTTCCTGCCAAATGCATTTTCTGTTGCAAATGTGTAGTATCTAAACTTTTTTTTTCTTTCTGCACACCCTCTTCCCATGTTCTCTTCTGGTGTACTGTATGGTAGATGTTCGCCTGGGAGCTGCCTATCTTCTGCCACTGTTGGCTCGTGAACTAAAGTCACTAAAGGATCGGAGAACATTACTCATTCCCTTTACCCTGCCAAACTTTCCCAGCTGCTTCAGAAAATCAAACCAGCACCTCCTTTATCTCAGATCTGCTTCAAGTGCCTGTCTGCCTGTTTCATAAGCTCCGTGGTCTCCCTCCGGTTTGAACCTCTGACTTCTTAAATGCTGGCTGTGGGCTCAGTAATGGAAACACGTGTCCCCTTACATGACAGCAGAAGCTCCACTGAAGGCTTCCATGTTCAATATTTTATTGGCATGCCAGACAAGTTAACAGGCGAGAAACCAGTCATGAGGAACTGTGGGAGCAAATTAGCTCTCCGGACTGTTTGTCTATTGCGTCTCGCTGGACTAGCTTAGTTAATGGTGATTGTGGACATTGTTGGTTTGAAAGCTTGGAGACAATATGTCACGCTGGAGAGCAAAGCAGGGTCCAAGTGCAGGACACGGAATAACTTTGCAGAAAATGACCATTAATAGGTCATTCTGTCAGAACAGAGCAGGGCAAGGCAAACACAATTGAACACAACTCTCCATTAAACGGGGAAACAAGGATGAAGAGTGACAGAAAACCATATTTTAAATGCATGCAGAACTGATCACACAAGACACAGGCAGGGAAAATGGAGATATGCTATGTCCCCTCATCTCTGAAGAACAGAATCATTGTCAATATCAGGAAATTATGATATATATGTAATTTTGTTTGAGAGACTGGGTTTTGTTTTTTATTGCAATAAAAACGCATCAAATATGTGAAACTTTGAAGTAGTTTTCTGAACTCCTTTCTCTTTTGGCTTCTGGTTATAACTAACCAAGAATTATTTGGCCAAAAGTGGATTTTTCTTTCTTTTCTTTTCAATTTCTTGATTTACTACAGAGTGTGAATTCAGTAACCTTGAGTCAATACTGCAAACATCCGGCAGATGTTCAACCTCTTACACTTTGTTATACCGTTATACAGCTTTGTGTTGCACACGGCCCGCTCTCTTCAACATTTTGTGAATTTTCAATTGCAAATATCTGCACCAACAGAAGGAAATATGTGTTTTCCAAAACAAAGGATGGTGTAGATGGGAAGGGAGTGTAGTATTAGAGCAGAGGAGGAGTGTAGTAACCTTATTACTGTTAATTTCAAAAGTGTAGTTGCTTGACAAGAGGAGGTTGCTAACCTTTCCAATTGACACAAGGGGGAAATGGTAGGTTCAATATGTGCATTAATTAGCTAATACTGGTGTAACACAGTGTCTGCAGTCAGTTCCACAAAGGCATGCAGGTGCAGCTCATTGTTAAGCACTTCTTGTTTGTGTTACCGGATAATTAGGACCTTTCCTCCCTTTGATACATGCAGGTGAGCATTTTAAACTTCACATGGAAGTGCAAATGTATCCCTGACTTGACACATTGACTTTGATTTCTACTCCTTTAACACAACACATGTTTTCAGCAGTGGTGCAGATCCTATTAGCTCAAGTTTCTGATACCTTTAGTTGAATACTGCTATTGTAATGCATCTGTGATTGCTGTCTTTAGATGGATAACTCATATAAAAGCCAGTTTTGAACAGCGTTTATTGTGAATAAGAACGAGGACTTTGACTTCGGTATTATCATATTCTTGCAGAACAAAACACAGTCCTAGCTGTTGCCAAGATGCCTTTCGACCTCAGGAACGACGAGTGCGTTGTTACTTGTTCTGGAGAGATACATTTCTGAGGAACACTATTAAATATTTGTAGAAAAATATCCCTCTGTAAAACTACAAACTGTCTTTGTAAAAATTCAATTTACTGCTCATCTACAGGAAGCAAATAAAATAGAGCCTGCACAAGTTGCCGCAGCAGCTCCTGCATCCATAATCCGTCATTTGATCCGGTGAGTTTTCATTTGTTGTTATGAAACAGTCTCACATTCAAGAGGCAAATGCAATTGAGAAAAGCAAGGTGCTATAATTTGAATAGTGGGATCATGCCACTAACACTGGGAAGGCTGTGATTTCCCAGTGAAGACTCACTTTGTAATCACATGCCGCTCTGCAATATTATTTGTTTCCCCACTGGACATGCTGAGAGAACACAGCTCTCTTGTTTATTGAAAATCTGACTTTTATCCTTCGCCACATCTTTTTTTTTAACTTTTGTTATACATGAATACTATGATGAAACAGTAATCATGTTGCCATGTGCTACATGACACTAGACATCCTTTATTGGCTGTATGCAATACTTACATACATACATACATACATACATACATACATACATACATACATACATACATACATACATACTGTAAGGGGCTGAGAGGTAGGTTAGTGGGAGGCACCTACATTCCCAATAGGTGGCTCCACCCTCTTCCAATTAGTAGTATTGGGAGCAGGGGTGGAGACCTCACACCTGGTGCTAATCACTGCCTCAAGGGAGACAAAGCACACAGAGTTGGTCAGTTGTGTGTGGCACATGGAGGGAGCAGGAGGCTCCCAGTGTAAGGAAACGTTTTGGGAAAGCTGGTAAGTCGGTTAGCGGCCCAGCTACGTTAGCCTTTGTTTAATGAAAGGTATTTTTGAGTTTGATAGCCATAAAGCCTCTTTTGGATTTGAACACTGCCTCTGTCGTGATTGCTGCACTACCACTTTCCTCTTTATCTGCCCAGTCCTGTTACAATACATACATACATACATACATACCTATATACATACATACATACATACATACATACATACATACATACATACATACATACATACATACATACATACATACATACATACATACATACATACAGGGCCGTCCCTGGCCAACATGAGGCCCCACGCAAAGTTATATGATGAGGCCCTCTGTTTCGCGAGCGTCGACGGAGGGGAGGGGGGGGGGGCCTCGCCAAACCGTGCCACGTCACACTAGATACTGGATAGATAGATGGATAGATAGATGGATAAATAAATAGATAGATAGATAGATAGATGGATAGATGGATAGATAGATAGATAGATAGATAGATAGATGGATAGATGGATAGATAGATAGATAGATAGATAGATAGATAGATAGATGGGTGGATGGATGGATGGATGAATGGTACTTTATTGATCCCAATGGGAAATGTTTGCGTTGCATAATAAAAAACAAGGCAATGTACAGTACATAAGAGAAACTAACGGCCCGTCTACACTACAGGCATAAAAAAATCTTGAAGCTGGGCGTGCCTGAAGCTTGGCGATTTTTTGCAAGCAACGCGACCAACAACCAATCACATGAATCTCCCGCCCCCGACATACAAAGCAATAGCAATGTTAAAACGAAGTAAACTGGATATAAACTCTCCAAACAGGCGAAAAAGCTACCAGTTTCAACCACTGTCTCTGCCACCTCCCTCCATGCCTGGTTCCTCCGATTTGTATCCAGGTAAATAGTTCTGGTCGTAAAGAACCGGGTGATTTGCTACCGTAATATCTCGTTTAGAATATGAGGAAATGAACTGCGGTCTGGCTCTCCCAGCTTGCACGCGGTTTGATAGGCTAGCGCTTGCACTGGCGGGATTTGCATAAACGGGATTTGATTGGCTGATGCTAAGCATCGAGCCTCAAAGTTCAACTTTTGATGCCGATAGATGCTCGTGATGCTTGCAAAGCCATGCCATGCTCCCCACAATGCAGTTCGGCGAAAATTACAAATCTTCTACGTCACCCCATTCAAGTGAATGGGCGAAGCGTTGAAAGCATTTTTCGATGCCTGTAGTGTAGACGGGCCGTAAGACACTGAAATAAACAGTCCAATATAATTCAGAAATAGAAATAGAAACACAATAGCATTAAAAAGTTAAAAAGATACAAAATAAAATAGAGAGCAAAGGCTGGGTTTAAAGTGCACAATAATCCCGTGATTTACAGTGAAATACGGGACCTCTTGGCGGAGGTATAATCAGGCTGATTTATCCGCTGCTCTTTCCTCTCAGCATATCTACGTCCATTAATCAAACCTAAAGTAATCCCAGCTGGCTTTGGATTCTTAATGTCACCTGGGTTCCTCTAGTGCCTGTAGAGAGGCTGGGAAATTATAATAGTCTTTAAGGGCAAACCTTAAAGATTTAAATTTGGTGCGCTGAATGTCTTTTTGTGTTCGATCCTGAGCCATTCTATGCTGCGAACAATGTCCAAGCAAACCTCATTAAGGATTTCCAAATTCAATCAATTTTTATAAAAGATTTTAAATATCACCTGGTTTTTCGTCGTTTTCTTCGTTTTGAATTGTTGGGTTATGTTCCTACCAAAGATGGTGACTTAGCCTATGCTGAGTCCTGTTAAAAGTAATGAGTCATGTCTTCGGTCAGAGCAGCTGGCGAGATTGGATGGAATTGCTGTGATATTAGAGCCGAAGTTGTACAATCGGTACCTCTGTTCAGCGAAAATATTCAATTCCAGTGTCAGAAGGCCTCGAGATCCCCTACTTTCTGATTTAAAAAGGGCATGCATTCAAATAATTGTGTTTTTAAGAAGTATATTTGTATTTTCCATGCTACATGCAAGCAGGGCCGCCCCTGGCCAACATGAGGCCCCACGCAAAGTTATATGCTGAGGTCCTCTGTTTCACGAGCATCAACGGGGCTGTGAGGTGGGGGGTGCTAGGTGCTGGTGGAGCCTCCGTGCCGCGCCACACTAATTGCGCCTCATAAACGCATATTTTCGGCTCAGTTGAGGCACCCTCCGCAAGATGAGGCCCCCTCCGCAAGGTGAGGCCCCACGCAGTCTGCATGACCGGCCTGTAGGGAGGGACGGACCTGCATGCAAGGCTCGAGGGATGGCAATGAAGGTCCATCTGTTCTGTAGATTCACCATTTCATATAATCGTTGGATCATCCTGCTCTCACTCTCAGTGTGTCAGAAACTGAAGCTGTTGACGTCTTGATGCTGAGAGAAAAGGCACCATTTAGCATCTGTCTGAGAAGCACTTGGCTTTCAAGTAACTCCATTGTAAATCCATTTGTTCCATTATTAGACACTCAAAGGAATCGATGTTATATTAAGAGTGTGAAAACCTGCTAAAGCTAAAGGAGGCTCAAAGAAAGAACAGACTTTAACTACATTAACATTATCTTTCTTGAAAACGTAACTAAGTAGTTTGTTGAAGTCATTGATTTTGCTTCCTAAACCCAAGTTATGTCATGTGACCCAATGTAACAGGGTAAAGGCACGAATGATTTTCAAGTTGCAACACAAATGGCTGTCCCGGATGTCACTGAAGTAAAGGCAGTGATTAGATCATTTGATGGATTACCATGACATTTTGTTTGATCTTTTCCTCCCCAGAATAGCAATCCCTGTGAACACCAAACCCTCATCTAGCACCACAATAAGGCTGATATTTGTAACTCTTAGTATACTGTCCTTACTGTGTTGATATCCTTAACTATTGGATGGATTGCAATCAAAACGTGTGCATCTTTTATGGTACCAAGGGGCTGAAACTTGATTCCTATAGCAATCCCCTGACTTTCTGATTTGCACCACCAGCAGCTCAAAGATTATCATGTGAAATATCTCAACATTGACTAAATGGATTGGGACATTCATTCTCAGATAATAGGGATGTTTATGTCTTTATTTTTCACTTTGGAGATTTGGGGGGAGCCTCGCTGCGGGGAAGCAGTGTGTGGACCTGTCAGCGCAACTTACATGATGCCGAATTTAACAAACAAATTTAAATAATTAGTTTGAACGGCATAATAATAAGGACGATCGTCCGTTCTGTGATTCTCCAGAACACAGATGGCCAGTCCGCCCCTTTGTAGCATGTTATTTCGATGAGGGATGAGCAGATCGCCACTGGGCTTTCAACTAAAGACAGAACCACACAAAAGCTTTGGCAGGAAAGCACCTCACAAATTGCAGTACCCATAAGGAGCTCCTTATTGCAATTTGTGAGGTGCTTTCCTCTGTGGTGAAACGATCAGCACTGCACCACGGAGGAAAGCGGCAGACAGTCGCCTGGAGTTAAATAGAGCGGGGCGGCGTTGCACGCATGGCTTCCTTCTGCAGGTAACGGGGAGACGCGCTCTGGTGGCGGTCTCGTTCAGGATCCGAAAATAAAATGTTAATATTTTGGCCACTTATTCCACTTATTCCTAGCGTGCCACTGGTTACGGTGCCGCGTGCCAATGGTGGAACGTGTGCCAGGGGTTGCCGACCCCTGCTGTAGACATTTAGTCTAATTAGAACATTTCTTCCATGAAGGCATCCAAAGAAAGAGAATCCCTGTAACACAGCAGCCGATTTTCGGCATAGTTAATTGTTGGTGACATTACAAGACAGGCCGACAATGCAGGATTTACACTCATAGAGAGGAACATCAACAGGGCTTTATGACAGGATAACAATTGCATTAGGCTGAATATAAACACACAGACTCATTAACTATTCCTGTGCAGCATGCTGGAACACAGCAGAGATTTATTTTTGCAAAATTGCAAGCACACAATAGAGCACAACTTAATAAAGCTGCTGAGTATAGCATAACATAAAAAAGATTAGAATCTGCTGGTTTGTTAAAGTCACATATGTGCACAGTTCCTGCGAAATACCTGCATCTGCACTGTGTGTGAGTGACTTTAATCTTTCTGTGGACAAGCTGTTGATGAGTGTGACCTTGAAGCACTCTGAATGAAGGGCAACTGGGATCAAAAGGTCAGGGACAGCAGGGGTTTGTCACTGCTGTCCAATGCTGGGCGTTTTTCTCGCTAATTTTAGCCATTACCAAACTGCTCGCTGTGTAATAACCCTGCTCCAGCACCATCAGGGCAAACGACACCGGCCACTTTGTAGTGCTGACGCCCATTTAATGAGTCAGGCCAGGACAATTCGGTAAGAGTGATAATTAGCTTATTTTCCTTTCTTAATAAGAGTCTGTCATTGTGTGTTTCGCGCTCCTTAGACACTGAGCAGGTTCAAAACACAAGGTGAAATAGAAAATGTATTGATTTCACCTCAGTGGTTTATTCAGCAATCTTGCAACTCCCACTGGCAGCCAGACATCAATAAAAAGGCTGTAACATTGTGTATTTGACATCTTGTAGATTCTCATATAACATTTAATTGTGAATGTCATCCTTATTTCCTCCTTTCTTTATAAAACTAAGATGTTCCGTCTTTAAATCCTGCATGCACATACTGCACAGCACGATGAAATCTATATAACGCTTTGATGTCAAGTCTACAGATCATAACAAATAACTTGGATCTTATCGATAGTCTTTTCATCACAAAAACTGACGCGTCATTAAAAGGTTGCACATAGAGCAGTGTCTTATTCCAAAAATAATTAAAACAGACTTTACAGCAAGAGTTAGAAGCTTGTCAGCGGCAGAAATCATCAAATACCGTAGCTTTGATCGCAGCAGCAGCTAATTTGCGTCCATCAAAAGCCATGTTCTGTCAAAATGCCCTTTTACAAAATGCTGCCTGTCTGCTGCCTAACTCTGTATGAGTGCTGTTAGGTGAAATGTAAAACCCCCCTCTCATTAATGCAAATGTTTCACCACTAACAGTCCTGTGCAGTTTACATTTTAGCATATAAAACAAGTTGAGTGAGCAAGAAGAGAAGAGTCTAGTCTAGAGAACTAATTACAAGAACAAGAAACAGCTGCAGCAGGTTGGAAAAACACACAGAAGCAGGGGAATTAGTCACAGGGGGATCAAATCAGGGCGGGGCTAAATATCACAAAAAATTTGGGAAACACACAAAGAAAGGAAGTAACACCCGACATGATACATGGTGAGTGGTCTTACAAAATAAAACAGGAAACAGAAAAACAAAAAATCGTGACAAAAATGATATTAAGACAGAAATATTCAAGACAGCTGTCAGTAAAATCTTAACAATGAATGAGACATTGGGTTCAAAAGACTGTTACATTAATTTACAGTAACAAAGCTGATAATGATAACTTTATTGTCTGCGAACAATCCCAAAAAGAAGAGGGAAAACCCACAAAAACAGGAAGTCAAACCAAGCAGGACACATGGTCAGTGGTCTCAGTGGTACAAAATAAAACAGGAAAACTAAAACCCTGACAAAAGTGATAGACAAGAAATATTTAAGAGAGCTAGCTTTAAGTAAAATCTTAAAAATGACTTGGACATCGGAAAGAAAGAAACATAGCAGATAAAGACAGTTTGTTTTTATGCTAATTATCACAACAATTTTGGGAAAACACACTAATACAGGAAGTGAAACCAGGCATGACCATGGATGTATGATAAGAACTGGATACAGCGTCGGAGGCGGGGTCTCGTTCTTTCCTATGAGAGCTGCTCATTAGCGCATGAGGACAAATGGCCCAGCTGTTGAGAGAGCGAAACGTCATGCCTGGCGAGCATGCACAGTTGAGTTGCCCCTTAAGCCCCGCCCCCCGAGCTCCCACTTTCTGCTCACTAGAATGAATAGAGAGATTAAATAAATCTAGATTCGGCTTTTAGTGCATTTTACAACTTTAAAGATTTAACGATTATAATAAGGGCTATATGGTTCATACTGGGTCGTTTATTTAGTTAACAACAAATTATCCACCGATTTACAGACGTCTCTTTCCCGATGTTAGTCAATGGGAAAAAGTTGTTTTGGGCCGGGTGACGTCACGGACTGATACGGAAGTTGCAGTGCCGCCGTTTGGACTTTGGACACAACACATTTTGGGCACAGAGTCCGGAGCAGAGCACTTCCTGGGGGCTTGGGCATGACACATGGGGATTGTCCCTTCAAAATAAAACGGGAAATAGTAAAACTTAACCAAGAAGAAACCTCGATGGCACATGGAATACACGCTTTACAACATCAGGAGGATACGTCCCCAGCTGACCCAGACATCAGCGCAGATTCTGGTCCAGGCTCTCGTCATCTCACGCCTAGACTACTGCAACTCCCTCCTGGCTGGTCTACCTGCATGTGCCATCCGACCTCTGCAGCTCATCCAGAATGCAGCGGCTCGTCTGGTCTTCAACCTTCCCAAATTCTCCCACACCACACCGCTCCTCCGCTCCCTTCACTGGCTTCCAGTAACTGCTAGAATCCACTTCAAGACACTGGTACTTGCGTACCATGCTGCGAATGGATCTGGCCCTTCCTACATCCAGGACATGGTTAAACCGTACACCCCAGCACGTGCACTCCGCTCTGCATCAGCCAAACAGCTCGCTGCACCCGCACTGCGAGGGGGACCTAAGTTCCCGTCAGCAAAAACACGTGGGTTTGCTATCCTGGCTCCAAAATGGTGGAATGAGCTCCCCATTGTAATCAGGACAGCAGATAGCTTACACATCTTCCGACGCAAACTGAAAACTCATCTCTTTAGACTCCACTTCGAGCGATAGAATTACTAACAAAGCACTTATATACTAATAAAGGACTGGCTGATCTAAAGCCAGTTGAGTAGCACTTGAAATGTTTGGCTCTATGAAACCTGATGTACTTATATGATTCTGTTTTCTTAAAGGTTGTATCTTCCTGGTCGAATGCACTTATTGTAAGTCGCTTTGGATAAAAGCGTCAGCTAAATGCAATGTAATGTAATGTAATGGAATACAGGAAGAATATCCACAAGGCAACACAAAGATTAAAGGTGGGATGAACACACACCTTGATAACTAGACGGAAAAATGACAAGGAACAATGGGAAACACACAGATAGGCAACATTAACACACAGACCTTAACTATCACAAAAAAGCATGAAAACACACACAGCTAGAAAGTTCTTACAAAATAAAACAGGAAGCAGAAACACAAAAGGCAAGACCATGATAGCTTGTGGACTAAAAGCAAGACACTAATATAATAAAAAAAACAGTAAAATTAACTTCATGTCTTAAATATATCTGGAAATTGAAATGGCCAGCAGCAATGCATCTGAGGATGTCTGATAACTAACTTGTGGCAAGTGCAACAAGAAGCCAGGAGGCCAAGGAAGCTATGATTGGTTTGATGTGTTCATGTTTGCTAGCTCAAGTTAAAACAATGCAACCTTAATCATTTATAAAGTCAGGAAACATAAACTGATGTTAATCCCAACTGTCTGTTATCAGCCTGCAGCAGGGAGCAGAAATCAGCAGGGCTGCCTGCACTGAGTGTGTGTGTGTATTGGTCAATTTGGACCAATCAACGTAACGTAACTTAACGTAACTTAACTTAACGTAACCTAACTTAACGTAACGTAACTTAACGTAACGGCTTCGCGGACGTAACGTAACGGCTCCGCGGACGTAACGTAACGGCTCCACGGATCGGCCCATTTAGGTCCGGGTACGTGCTTTCGTAAGCACGTACCCGGAAGAATCAAATGGATGATGACGTCATGATGACGTTTCACCAACGAGGCGTTTTGGGGAGGTATTTTCTGTTTTAGAGTTTTACTCGCTACAGGGTGTACTTTGAGGGTTTTGGCTCTGCAGACCGTTTACATGCAGAAAAACCTTCATAACACACAAGTGGACGGGTAATAACCAGAAAAGCCTTTAATACATTTCTCTGTGTAAGACGTTTGATATTGGATTGAATAAAGAGGAATTTCATTGGTCACCCAACAGCAAATAAGCTAACTAGTAACACACTGTTGAACCACCTGATCGTAGCTGTCCATCTTCCTTTCACAAAGGACTCGGTAACAATGAACTACTATGAGCTTGTGTTGAGTGCCTTAAACATAATTTCAATGTTAACGTTTGAATACATTTTAGTCATGAATCTGGACAATAAGGGTCAAATTGCTTTGTTTTATTCAGAAGTGATTAAGACAAAACCACTTTTTCATACGTTGTATATGATGTAGTTGTTCAACACTTCACTCCTTGCTCTTTAATTGTGTTTTGGTGGAGCCTGTGGGATCTGTGTTTACTTCTGTTTGTCATAAACATGCTCTGCTGCCTTTCTGCAGTCACGCAATCCTCCCAGAGAATGAGCAACCTTTAAATAGCACAAGCCTGGCAAATCAATCACAGAAAATACAATTTTACTATTCGAAATGAGGAGGAACTCAGAGGAATGGGAATGTGTTTTTTTTCCGGTAATACAATTGGCTACAGTCTATTGACTAAAAATAATCGCTGGGTTTCCCTTCCTTAAATCCCATGAATCTACGTCTCCTGCTGTTTATCTAAATCAAATGTGATAGGCATTGTGAAATATACATTATTACATTTCATTTGCATTTTCTCCAGCTGAGAGGAATAGAGAGTCTTTTAGGATTGGTGCAAATTGTTTTTATTTGATTTTGATGCCTATCTAACCGAAGTGCATATCGTGGATTGTGGATTTATTCATTTAAGTGGTTGTGGCTGGTGACAATATATTCATGTATGTACATAATTTATATTTTCTGGCTCCGATCCTTTCTTAAAGCTGTGCTTACAGTAGCTGTGGGAAAGGGGGCTATTGAGTAAGCATCTTATTCGAATGCAGTGAATTGTCTTTTGAAATCCTAAGCTGTTATAAAATTCATCATTTCGCCCTCTTTTGCAGATACATAACATTTTACAGTCATTTACAAAGATGTTGTGGCTCTCTTCTCTGGCAGTGGCCTGGTATTTTTATCTAAGGACATGAAGTGTGTAACATTTCAGTACTGTATGGATTTTTTTTTTACTATGGCATGTCCATTCATTCTGTTAAAGATGAGGATTCCCTAATACTTTTAATATTAAAAATTTTTGTAGAATGGGATTCCAGTGGTGGTTGTGTAGGATTTTTTTCCAAGTTTATATTTTAAATACTTCCAATAACTCCAAAATGTACTGTGTATTGACATTTGTATTCGTTGTTGTTTTTTCTAACCACATATTGTGGTCCAGTCAATATGTTTTGGTAATTTCTGCTGTGAACGAACACCCAAAGGCACACCTGTATTAATAGAGTGGTCTGACATCATTTTTAATAGCACCATCAATTCCATTTATATAAACAAACTAACTCGTAAAAAAATATGACAAGAGATATTTAAATCTTGCAAAACATAAAAAAATTACTTTAGTAAAGCCCTATATTAAGCAATACACAAATCTTAATTCAAGAACCAAACAATTAATGTTTAATAACTAAAAGTAGGTGAGTTTAATGATTAAATGAGGTGTCTTGTCTTCTCAGTGCATTAGCTCAGGTGTCTGCAGTGTAAATAAAACATCTTCCTTTTCCCGCCCACTGTGAGCCGTCAGATAAAGAAGAAATACCATAAAAATGATCTTTTTAAAATGCATTTCCTCTTCAAACGCTCGGGTCACCACGCTCCCCTCCGAGGAGAATCTATAAAATCAGATTTAAAACATCCATTTCTCGTGTGTTTTGTATCCTGCAGTGAACAAACACTTTTAAAGGAGAGGAATGTAAAATGGTGCTCAACAAAATACATTAAAGACAACATCAAAACTGAACAACATTGACATATTAAATAGGATTGCAGCTAAGTTTTGCAAAACTGTTTCCAAAGTGAAAGCACTGAACCAGTATTTCATGACTTGATTTCATGTTGAATACGAACATTACGTCACTGTGTTTATGATTTGGCTTATTGGAAACAAATTAAATTGTAGGTTTGTTCCTTTTTTGGTTTGTATCCTCATGGTTGATTGCATTTATAGTAAGTCAATAAAGACAAGCTGCAGTAAGCGTAAACATTATACACTCTTTCTTATGTAGCCTACAAATAATCCACTATACGGCTACTTATTTAAATGTATTCTTGCTATGGATGTGTACCATTTTGTTTTTATTAACATATTCAATTTGATTCAAGATTCAAGGCTTTATTGTGATGTGCACAGGAGCTACAGTTAGATATGGCAATGAAAAACGTTAAGGTCACCATTATGCAAAATCCACTAAAAACCTGTCTGAAAATGATCTGATCAGATTTTGGCCACTTTATGATGTCATAACGATGTTTTGTCTTGTGTAACCATTAGCCAATCACCAACCAAGGTAACCTCCCCCCCCACTCCCTCTTATCACCTGAATCTCCTCCTAGAGCACCATTGTGTTCATTGTAACCAAATCTCTCTCAGAGGGGCGTGGGGAGGGGCTCCTTATTTTCATCTAAAGTAACAGACAGAGAATCAGCACTTTGGAAACAGGGCTGAAACAGAGGGGATTATGGGTAATGCTGCAATGATCTGTTTGGTGTTTGGAGCCAAACACTTCAGAGACATGTTCTGTATATATCTGAGACCTATAATATATTGATGAAAAACAGTATAATAGGGGACCTTTAAGTCACTGGCTCTTCCAACAATGCAACATGAATATAGGACATAAAACAAATTAAACCAATAAAAATTGTGAAATAAATAACAATAGAAATAAAATAGTGCAAGAGAATGTGTTGAGATGTGCAAGTAGAAACAAACACAATATAAATAGTGCAAGAAGTGTCTATAAATGGAATATGTTAGCCTACATTGTTTTAATAGCACTGTTTCCCTTAGCTGTAACAAAGTAAATCTCCCGCTGTGGGACGTAGAAAGGTCTAAAGGATTTCTGTCTTTATTGTGTTGTATATATGTCCTGTGTTTATGTGTGCTATGTGTCCCTCTGCTGCAAAACAAATGGCCAATTCATGTGTGGTGGCGTTTTAATCTGTGTCTACATGTAATTGCCACTTTTCTGTCGGGGTTGTGGGTTTTGACGCGCCTCTCTTTGTTTCCACACAAATTTAGCGGAGATCGTTGTTGAATTAGATGAGCTTTATTCATTGGTCCAGATGGCATAGAAACAGGAGGACACATGTCTTCACTTTATAGTAAATAAAGGTTATCAGTATCCAAAAAGATCACGGTCAAAATACTTTACCGCTTCCCGCCTCCTCACCCTCAGCTGTGTCCTATCAACCTATAGGCATTTAGCCATGCATGTGATACCTGACGCACATTTGATAACAAATAAGTGAGCTTTAAATTAATATCTTTTAAACCATAGTGTGATTCACAAAAATAAATGATTGAGAGTTTCATCTAAATCTTTATATTATTATTAAGCCTAACATTCAGACCATACTAATGAAATGAAAATGGCTCTACATCATGTAACGACTGAAAAGGAAATCAGTCTCTCTAGGCGCTTTCACACCGGAGTACTTAATTCCCTTTTAGTTCCGATAGTTCCTTGGATTTTGTGTTCACACCAAAAAGAGAACTTAGTTCATGAGAATTTTTCCCCCCTTTTTAGTGCCTGCTAGAGAGGTGGTACTTTCCTGGTGAGAAAAAAGTAACAATTTCTGATTGGCTGGGCGAATTGCAAACCACGCCCCGTAAAACTCGGAAACGTTTTGTGAAGCCGCCATTGTATTTGCTGGTATTAGCATTATTAGCATTAGCATTAGCCCCGCGCACCAACGGAGAGAGAATAACTTAGGGCAACACAAAAGAAAACATGGGAGCGGTGGAGATGAGGAGGTGTCGGTATTCTGGCAATTTACTCGGAAGGCTTCAGTGAAGCCAGTCCCCAACTCCGGGGACTTCCGGCCGGGGACCTCGGGTGGCAGTATACGCCGTGAAGTTGTTTGCGGCCTGCCAGTAAACCCAAAGTAGAAGAAGAAGAAGTGACGTCAGCGGCTTAATTTGCCTAATCTTCCCTCAGGAACTTATTCCGGTGTGAACGCGATCTGCTCTTTAGTTCCATGGGGGAACTAAGTGCTGGGAACTAAGTACGGCAAAGTACTTGGCGTCAAAGCGGCTTATGTCTTTTGTTCTGAGACAGACCATCTTCTACATCAGCATGAGCACACACTGACATATGGAGAAGGATCTCTCATAAGCCGTTTAATTTATTCAGACACATCCCATATTTATGCATCCAGCTTTCTAATAGTTAGAGTAAAACAGACAAAAGCTGACCTTTCTTCCCGTGTCTCAGACAGTCTTTGGAGCGTGGATGCTCAACACGAATGAGGATTAGCAGGAGCGCCGGGACACATGTTCGAGGAGCGACACACCTCTAAACAAACATTTCCACATTTGCATACAGACAAACTAATTATTGTCCTTTCTTTACTCATGGGAATAATGTAATTATAATCAATTTTTGGCTAATTCAATCCTGGATACTGGGGTTTTGTGTTATTTTGTCATCAATGTTGAATCTTTTCCAGCTGTTATACTTTGTGTTTCTGTTTCTGCAGTTTGTTTGCTCTAGTTGAGGCTTGAGGTCACAAAAACATGAAGAATATACGGAAAAATAAACATTTGCCCTAAAGAATCTCTTAAAACAGTCAACTATGAAAGCATTTATTTATTTTTGAAAGCTGAGAAAAACTAGATCTCTCAATAAAGTTACAAATAGAGATAATTTATAAATGTTTCTTTTTCTAAATAACAACTTTAACCTCCTTAGGTGCCGTTTTTCTTCTGTAATGCATTGGCCTACTATACTAAATTGAAACTTAAACTGCGTATATAGAACCTGTTACTTGCCTTTGTATTTTAATATTAGTGATAAATCCTTTTGAATGTCCTAAAACAGATGTGGGCATTAAAATAAATGGTTGCTAAACTACAACTAGCACATCCGGTGTTCAGATTGGAAATGACCCTATCCACCCTTTCACAATAAAATACCACAGTCATATATATCTATAAATAGAGTATCACTGACATTTATCAATTGATGATGCAACATATGCAAAGGACATTTACACTACAGTAGTCTACGTGCTTTCTAGGCTGAGAGTACGATTTTAAGATTACATATTATGCTAATTTTAGGTCCATATCAGTATGTAGTGTCTCTACTTTAAAGAGTCCTCTCCTGCTGATGTTCAGGTGTATATCAGTATGTAGTGTCTCTACTTTAAAGAGTCCTCTCCTGCTGATGTTCAGGTTTATATCAGTATGTAGTGTCTCTACTTTAAAGAGTCCTCTCCTGCTGATGTTCAGGTGTATATCAGTATGTAGTGTCTCTACTTTAAAGAGTCCTCTCCTGCTGATGTTCAGGTGTATATCAGTATGTAGTGGCTCTACTTTAAAGAGTCCTCTCCTGCTGATGTCCAGGTGTATATCAGTATGTAGTGTCTCTACTTTAAAGAGTCCTCTCCTGCTGATGTTCAGGTGTATATCAGTATGTAGTGTCTCTACTTTAAAGAGTCCTCTCCTGATGATGTTCAGGTGTATATCAGTATGTAGTGTCTCTACTTTAAAGAGTCCTCTCCTGCTGATGTTCAGGTGTATATCTGTATGTAGTGTCTCTACTTTAAAGAGTCCTCTCCTGCTGATATTCAGGTGTATATCAGTATGTAGTGTCTCTACTTTAAAGAGTCCTCTCCTGCTGATGTTCAGGTGTATATCAGTATGTAGTGTCTCTACTTTAAAGAGTCCTCTCCTGCTGATATTCAGGTGTATATCAGTATGTAGTGTCTCTACTTTAAAGAGTCCTCTCCTGCTGATGTTCAGGTGTATATCAGTGTGTAGTGTCTCCACTGGGACATGTCTCCATGCTTTAATGTTCTAAAAGCTCTTTATTTTTCTCATACTGCCTGTGCTGCAGCACCTCTTTTCACCCTCTGTCTGAAACCAGAGCCCGGTCTGCTCTGATTGGTTAGCTGGCCGGCTCTGTTGTGATTGGTCAACCGCTTAGAGATGTCCCGCCCCTTAGCCTATCAGGTACAATGTGTTTTAGCGCTAGCCAATAGAAGCATGAGGGTTACTTAGTGGTGTCATGGTGTCGTTACGGAACTCAACAAAGGAGTGTGGGAGAGAAATCATTTATATGCAACACACTGCAGGAAAGGGAAAAGCCCAGAATTCATAAAAGAGCCTCTTCGATAATCGTGCAGACCCTTTCTTCCTATAGTGTTGAGGAGTGAGAGGACAGCAGGAGCTTTTGGTTGTGTTGGTTTTGTGGCTCCAGATGGCAGGAAGTGAAACTGTTGGTTTAAGAAACGGGAACAATCTGACAGGATGGATTCTGCTTTCTTATGTAACTTGTTTGTTGTTAAGATGCAGAATTGACTTCCACTGCCAGTTATTCTGCCTGAAGTCCCTGACCACCTTATTGAGTGATTCCTTTCTGCATCAGAACACATTCATCCTAAAAGCTTTTAACACATGGAGATCTGGAGGTTAGAGTGATAAACATTATTTGTACATGACTTGGCACTCACTTCAAGAAAGCTCAAGAATCCAGTGGACTATATGTGACACGGTTTTCAAGTACGACCACAACCAGATCAACATCTGTAGCTTTTTCTCCGATAAGCAGCTCTCCAGCACCTCTGAGACTCACCTCTTCCTCTCCGCTCTCTCATCTTTCATAACAAAGTTCAAGCACCAAACATGCAGGTGTTTTTGCAAGCTTTATTCCATTTTGTTGAAAATATGTGCTGTTTTTATTTATGTAGGAAGCGAGATTCCCAAGATTTAACATCTTGTTGAACGGCAACTTTTGTGGCAAATTCAAATATTCCTTTTATTAAATTACACTTAACTTCATTATTCGTCTATCGGTTTGATTCCATGACTGCAAAGCTTGTGAAAGCAACGATATTTGGCTGTTGACGCTAAAATGGAGGATATTCACAGCATCTAGTAGTACTTGAATGCACCACAAAACAAGAGCATTTTCTCTGTTGTTTGAAATAATTGTATGTTGTGCTTTTGTGTGGCTCTATTAATCTATGAGATGGTTTCTGAAGTGTTTTGTAGTCTGCACAAACTGTGTCTCGAAGCGTGCCCTGTCGCCCAAACTCAATTTGGCCGTGACACGCCTTTTTTGGCCTTTCATGGCCGACGCACGGCCACAGGCAGTCGGACAAAGAAATCACTCTGATTGGCTGTCCTGCTAGCGAATCAGTGCATGAGAAGCGAAACGGTTGCTTGAGAATGTCTTCCACAAGCAGCACTCCAATGGCTGATAGCTCCAGTACCGCACGAAAAATGTTTTCGATGGACGAGATTGAAAATGGAACGCAAAGGCTATTTGTTGTTTGTTTATATCACGTAGTCTGTTCTTCTTCTCTGTCTTCCGGTTGTTGCCTCTCTTGAATGACGAATACACACTACCGCCGCCTGCTGGTAAGGAGAGTTATTGCCACTCACGCATGCGCAGTTCGTCCGTGCTCGGCTGAAGTCTTTGCGGTGTGTTCCAGTGCGACACATCGCCAAGACGCAGGAGCGTCGGCGAGTTCTCTGGTGACTGCTCGGTCTGTCAGGGCCTTAAGAGAGCCGAGCCAAATGATCCGCCTCACTAACGTAACCCCCCCCCCCCCCCCCCCCCTACATTTGACCTTGCTGTAAAACCTTAAACTTGTTTATTTATTTATGAATTAATGCAGAGAGCAAGGCTTCTTCTTCTTCTTGCACCTTTCCCACCAGGTAGTCTCTCTCTTACTTTGTCTCTTTCTTGACAATATGTGTCAAAGCATCATTTGATAGAGAACGTTGTAGCTCGAGGATCAACCATCTCTGTGTTGCTTTCTTCCTGCAGAGCTGCTAAGCCTGCTCCCTCGGGACCTGAACACGTGTGACGTGCTTCACACTGACTGATATTGACAGACATTGTCAACACATACACCTTTCACATTGTGCAAAGGGCATCAAGCTTTTCTCCGCCTGTGGGTCAGCATCAGAAGTGGGTCATGCTCAGGTAGCACTGAACGCTCAGCACCATAACACCGGCACATATCTGAGTTTTGATAAGAGAGTGCAGTATTTCACATGGTATGAAATATCCACCTCCATCAGCGACTGGCATCAAATGCACCTTAACAACAATGTTATCATAGACCTGTATCAATACTAACTAACACTTGGGGTGTTTTGAATGGTGATGATTTAATCTGCTCTCTTCTGTAGAAGCCATCCTGTAAACAATCTTTATATGAGAAGCTTTTTTTTAGATGTATTTTAAGCCGGCCACATAATATTACAGACCGAACTGACATTTCATTTTAATGTGTCAACCAAGCAGTCACTACAACCATCCTTACATCTTCATGAATCTTTATTTAGGGTGTGTCAAATATTTGAGCACCATTTGCAGCAGTAAAAAGTAAAATGCTCTGTTTCTACTTATGCACCTTATGGTGGATGTGGCTGTCCCTTCATTTACCACTGCTCTGTCTCAATTAGCACACTTCTGTAATTACATTTGCTGTTTTTAAATGCCTCCCAAAGGATGGCGACATGCACAATGACAAAAAGAAGGTGTACTCAAAAAAGCCCAAAAGTTAAAGTGGACATATCATGCTATATTTGAATAATATAGTGTAGGACCACACCTATATAAGCCATATTTATACTATTTATTTTTCAAAATACCAAACAGATCATGGATTTTAGCCATTCCTCATTTCGCTCAATTTAACCCTGTCTTTGCATGGGCTGATTCTGTGAGAACAGCACCATCTACAGGCCTGGCATATGTACTACAGCGTCTCCAGCGCTTTCCAACGGCAATGTCCGTGGCTGTCTCCCCCTGATTGGTGGAGTTGGCCCGATAGCCGTAGCGCCACTTCTGTGACGTCACAGAAGTGTTCAAATCTGGATCAGTCTGTATCAGATCCGTTGCAGCCCCTTTTTAAGAGATATGGAGGGAAATAGAGAGGGTTGTGTTTTCTGACACTTGGTGAGTTCCCTGGAACACCGGGGACACATCTTCATGTATAAAAGACGTACAAAAGTGCATTTTGCATGATAGGTCCCCTTTAAGGTTAAGTAAAAACTATGGACTCATCTTCATTTCAACAACCGCATTTTTTCTAACGTATAAGATGAGCCATAATTGCGGGTGTTTTTGTTAAACCGTACTGCAGAAATACAGTTATGTGGATTTGTTTCACTATTTCATCTACTTAACACTAAACCAGTGTCAATATTCATTATATTATTTTAATTGAGAAGTCTGTAATGATTTGACACCGCGGAAACAATAACGTTGCTAGCTACCTGCGATTTTGAGACATCACAACACGGCCAAAACTCACACACTGCGCAAGTGTTCACAGTGTCCAAAGGAGAGTGTTCAAATCGAGAAACAGTAGGAATTCGGCCTGTATTACAGAACACATTAATGACAATAATATTTCACTCACAAGAGGATAAGTGGGAGTTTCTACTACAACTTATATAGCATTAACAGAGAATTGCTGAATGCTTTTATCCTTAATTAACATTCTTGAGAAAAGATGCAAATTGAGTAATGGCCGACTTCATGCGTTATTGGTGGGGGGAATTTTTAAACCACTGTTTATGCACCTTTAAACCGGCGGGCCGCAGGAGACCAGGGGTTCCTGTCTGTCTCAGTAATGGTTATTGACTGCAGCTCAACCTCACATGCCCCTCTGCACGTTGGGTACTGGATATTCCACTGTATTCAACCTGATTGTGATCTATTGGAGCTGCCATCTCCCATTACCACAAAGGTACTCGTAAAAATGGGTGTCCCTGCGCAAGAGATTTCACAGCATGAGGAGATGCACTATTCCCAACAATGTTGTTATCTGGGATCTGTGGATTTTGATATTCTTATCCGAAGCAACTTGGACTTTTTTCCTGTCAGGTATAACACCTTATAAATGATCTTAGATCGTCTTATAGGTGCCACTTTAAAACAAACAAGCTCATTCTCTAGGTTCTTTACACATGACAGTCCAAATACATAATACAACAATGGGCTTTTATCAAAATGTAAGACACAATTCTCACAATATAGTGCATCAAATATGAAATATCTTGAGGATAAAGCACACTTTACAGATGAATGCCCGTCTTGGGGAACATTTCTTTGGGAGGCTGTACAATTTCAGGAGACAGGACCCAAAACTGAAATCTGGGAATAGATTTAATCACACTTTTGGGTATTTTTTATGTTTGAGCAACTCCCAAATGATGCTCCAGTAATTCATCTCACACAACCACTAAACCAAATTAATTTCTTACAACATCAAACAAAGAAAACAGAATAAAAGATCTCAAAGGACTGTGCTTATTAATTGGATGTGGATTTAACTCCCTGTATTTCCTAATGAAGGACACTTACGCAGCGTCCACACGGCGGCGGGCGTTGAAGCTTGCCGGTGAGCGTGTCTGAAACTCGGCCAACAACCAATCACATGAATCTCCCGCCCCGGACACACAAGCACGTGGTTTGATTGGCTAGAGTTTGTACTGGCATATGGTTTGATTGGCTGACGCTTCCGCCGAAGCTTCAAAAGTTGAACATTGCTCAACTTTTGAAGCAAGCAACGCGAGCAAAGCGAAGCAACGCGAGCAAAGCGAAGCAGCGCTCCCACAATGCAGTTCGGCAAAGCGTGACGTCACCCCATTCAAAGTGAAAGGGCACAAGCGTTGAAGCTCCAATTGTAGTCAGAGAAGAATTCAAAAAGGATAATGAGTTTTTCTGATATGTCGTGGTTTCCCTATAGCATGATTTAGTCACATTAATCGCGTCCTGATTGAAGACATATGTGAGCTTTCACTTGGATTACATTCTAATTAGCATTGTGCCATTCAGTGATACAATCATTTCATTTAGAGCTGAGAGCATAATCCACCCAAGAACAGCGTCAGCTGTAAACATGGCGTGCGTTTGTTTGTGTTGTTCTAACCAACAGGATGTAGGCACTTTGCATGAGATCCTGTCTTTCCTGCTGCACACTTAAACAAGTGATGAGTGGTAAATGTGAGAAGCTTCAGTAATGGATTTGTTATTTCACATTGATCACTGGCGATGTTTGCTTTCCTCTCTTCAGTGGACATGAATCACAGGGGAGCTGAGGAAACAATGATTTTACCTTCTAGCTTCACTCTGTGCTGCTCTGGAATCAAAGAATAAGAACATATGTTAAAGATAAATTAATACACCAGCAAGCTTCCACAGAGTTAATAAAGCAAGCAGAAGATCTGAAGGATGTGGATTGACCTGCTGGGAGGAAAACGTTTCTGCAAAAATGAGTGGGAGGATTTGTATTTGTTTTTACCTGTTGGGGTGAGAGTAAGATTTAAAGAGGCCCTCTCCTGCTGATGTTCAGGTGTATATCAGTACGTAGTGTCTCTACTTTAAAGAGTCCTCTCCTGCTGATGTTCAGGTGTATATCAGTATGTAGTGTCTCTACTTTAAAGAGTCCTCTCCTGCTGATATTCAGGTGTATATCAGTATGTAGTGTCTCTACTTTAAAGAGTCCTCTCCTGCTGATATTCAGGTGTATATCAGTATGTAGTGTCTCTACTTTAAAGAGTCCTCTCCTGCTGATGTTCAGGTGTATATCAGTATGTAGTGTCTCTACTTTAAAGAGTACTCTCCTGCTGATGTTCAGGTGTATATCAGTAAGTAGTGTCTCTACTTTAAAGAGTCCTCTCCTGCTGATGTTCAGGTGTATATCAGTATGTAGTGTCTCTACTTTAAAGAGTCCTCTCCTGCTGATGTTCAGGTGTATATCAGTATGTAGTGTCTCTACTTTAAAGAGTCCTCTCCTGCTGATGTGCAGGTGTATATCAGTATGTAGTGTCTCTACTTTAAAGAATCCTCTCCTACTGATGTTCAGGTGTATATGTAGTGTCTCTACTTTAAAGAGTCCTCTCCTGCTGATGTTCAGGTGTATATCAGTATGTAGTGTCTCTACTTTAAAGAGTCCTCTCCTGCTGATGTTCAGGTGTACATGTAGTATCTCTACTTTAAAGAGTCCTCTCCTGCTGATGTTCAGGTGTATATCAGTATGTAGTGTCTCTACTTTAAAGAGTCCTCTCCTGCTGATGTTCAGGTGTATATCAGTATGTAGTGTCTCTACTTTAAAGAGTCCTCTCCTGCTGATGTTCAGGTGAATATCAGTATTTAATGTCTCTACTTTAAAGAGTCCTCTCCTGCTGATGTTCAGGTGTATATCAGTATGTAGTGTCTCTACTTTAAAGAGTCCTCTCCTGCTGATGTTCAGGTGTATATCAGTATGTAGTGTCTCTACTTTAAAGAGTCCTCTCCTGCTGATGTTCAGGTGTACATGTAGTATCTCTACTTTAAAGAGTCCTCTCCTGCTGATGTTCAGGTGTATATCAGTATGTAGTGTCTCTACTTTAAAGAGTCCTCTCCTGCTGATGTTCAGGTGTATATCAGTATGTAGTGTCTCTACTTTAAAGAGTGCTCTCTTGCTGATGTTCAGGTGTATATCAGTATGTAGTGTCTCTACTTTAAAGAGTCCTCTCCTGCTGACGTTCAGGTGTATATGTAGTGTCTTTACTTTAAAGAGTCCTCTCCTGCTGATGTTGGGCTTTAATACAAATGCTCACATAACTTAAACACATTCGACTGTAACTATAAAAATCTTTCTCTCATATTATTCCACTATTTGAAAATGTTTCTGTATATCTTCCTGTTGTTTCCACAATACATGAGAAAGACACACCATAGTCAGTTGCAGGTTGAGGACTTCCTCAGCCAGTGATTGACTATATTTACACGTTAGGCATTCAGCTAATTCAGCAAATCCGTTTTCAATTCCTAGATTCATATTATTTCTGATTGGACCTCTTTCAGGATTTGAATCAAGGCTAACATCTTGTGTAATTGTGTTATCACCAATGAGTGTCCGTCTCATACATTTATTGCATGTATGTATTCACTCTGTGCTGCTCTCTAAGACTAATAGATAGCTCTAACTCTTACACATGAGCTTGTGTTGTCTTAATTCCTCTAAGATACCTACATAGTGCTGATTTAATCTGCTTTCAAAAGGTCAGACAAATGTTTGGAAAACCCCCAAAAAGCACAATAGGTCCCCTTAAACATTTGTGGATAATTTGGGAGTGCAAACATTTTTATTTGTATGCACGCCTAGACCCTTTAAAATACTGCTGTACCCAAGTAAGACCTTTTAATCTTTTCACAATTGATTTTCTTCTATTTGTATCTTTCTGATGTAAATGACTTCCAACACCGTTTTGGTCACACATGCCCAGAAAAAAGCAAGGATGTTCTGTATTGAGACATTCATCTGTTAGTTGTGTTTATCTGAGACATGCTATGCTGTGTCTGTTTCATTGAGTTTTAAGCTCCAGAAATTCGCCTCAAACTTTTCATTTTTTTCCGTACCGCTGATTCCTTTAATTTCCAACCTTCCTCTTGATTACTTGCTCCCACTTTGACGGGCCCAGAGGCAGGAAGTATTAGGAAAACTCAGTGCTGCTGAGTTGCACCAACATTGCACCATCTATCTCTCAGCATGTCAAAACTTAAAAGTTCCTCAGGCTGTCTCCTGCTTTCAATCTTCCTCTTACTTTCATGGTTGAAGTGCATTTAATCATAGATACAAACACTGCAGTAGATTTCTGCTGGTTTCACTTGATTATTCTGTGTATGGAAGAGCAGGCCTGCACGTAGCATTTAATTAGCTGTGAGCTGTGAGCGTCTAAGAAAAGCACAATGAGTGAAATTCAATGAGTTTGAAATGGTAATGAAAGTGTCAGACGATGAATTATATTTCTTTGCCAAATGAGCCATGTGAGTGCTGGTTCAGGTGTTTGCTGGCAGAGAGAAGGGTCTGTAGCTTTGTGGTGGCCAATTCAACTAAATTACATTATATAACATTAAGGTGACAATTTTAACCAACATTTATTTGATCAGTGCATTCAACCATGAAAATACAAATGCAAAAAAACAAGAATCCTGCAGAGGCATTAGTGATGCATACACAACAGAATTATACCTGTATTTGTTTGTAATTACTATAATTGTATCATGCATTTACAGCACTTACAATAATAAAAATAAAAATAATAATAATAATACTACATTATTAAACCATATAGCTTCTGCTTATTAATTATACCTTTTTTGAGTATTTTTTGGAGAAGAGAATGACTGCTGCCAAAACGATTTTGGAAAATAACGATTTGTTATTTACCCCCTTTGGTAATAAAGATGTGTTTCGATTTTAATCCCGTTTTAAAATGAATGAAAAAGGGTTGGAGGTTGTTTTTCTTCTGCCAGATACTCCTGCATGTAAGGTATCTCTGCTGGTCATTGAGCTGTGGCCCTGTGTATAAATAGAAACTGATCTGAGAGCTGATCTGAGAGCAGTGGAGCTCTGCACGCCCTGTGGCAGGTACTGCGCTGACATGATATGGCGAGGATGTGTTATAATGTGTTATATTTGAGCATGTCTGATTGTGCTGGATCTGTCATCACCTGCTCGGCCTGAGTCTGTCCGGAGGCCCAGAGCAGGTCACCGTCACACAGATTCACACTGAGAGAGCTTGGGGGGGGGGGGACCTCAGTGTGGAGTTACTTGGATAACTCGTACTGAACAGGGGGGAAAGTAACGGGTTACATTTTCTCTTGTTGGATTAGATTTACTTTATTCATATATATAACAAATATAAATAGTGCAATATTATTATTCATCCTAAATTGGGATTTTCATTGTCACAACAGCATGTTTGCAGGCAACACACACAAGTTAAAAATAGAATGAAAATATAACGTAAACTTAGACAATAGAACAATAGAGTATCTAAACAACATGCAATATCAAAATATACAGATTGAGTAAATTCACTCCAATAATAGACCAGTCTACTTCCTAAACAAATAACTTTAGGGTACTATAACCATTACAAAAGTAGTTGCAGTGTTATAAAGGTGTGCCAAGTTTTCATTACTGGATCAAAGTTGTTGTTTTTTGTACCTGTAGAAAGTTGACGAGGAACATGTTTATCTGGGATAAATAAACTCTGGAATTAGAGAAGCTTTTTCTTAAATAACAAGGACTTAAAGAATCTGTGTTTGTCAAGGAGAAACATACAGGAGTAGAGACTATCAAGCACTTAATGATGATAAAAGCTGAATATTGAACAGATGATATTATTTGTCTTAAAGGATGTGTTCGCGTTTGATCTGTTAATAAACCTTCGACTGTTAAATCTGGATTGTATGTTAATTTACAAAAGAGAAGCGGATCTCTGTCTCTTGTGTTGTCTTCTACCGTTTGTTTTATAGTGAACAGCACAATGCTTTGTTTGGAAAGGTAAAACAAATACATATTGATTTTGTAAATATAGATTATGCACCAGATGGCTGTTGGCTTGTGAAACCTTTACAGTATCCAGTTCTCCAGACAAAGGAAAAAGAGGTAACATGGGGCCAGCTCATTTGAGTCACTGGTTGAGTTGTTGGTGGGGAGTTTATTCTTACATGAAAACCAGAATGCTTTGCAATACCGATTTCACGTGGACCAAATATTTGGCATAACACAGAAATAAATATCTAATCAATGCTTATGTATTGCAATTCCTGACTGGGCACATTACATAACATACAGTACCTAATAATAGCTATACATAATGCCCTTTGTTTTGCGCCTTAATTATTCATTTGGCTTTATTCCAAACAGTATGGTGGTGTTGGGAATGGCTACAAAGCAGCAGCTGTTGTTCATCGGATAATCCCCCACACCTGAAACAAAGGTACACATTATATAAATACAGGTGGCAATGCCTAATCAGCTGATTATTACCAAATTATTTTAAGTTAAGATGCAATCAAAATGTACCTCATTCATCTCTCTGTGACATTCAAATACTATACAAATAGCTTAAGTGAAATAATTGTTTTCAAAGAGTTAAGCCCATTTGAAAGAGATGCATCAGCACGTAAATGTTTGAGCTTATTTGCAGTGGTTATTTTGGCATTTTCCTTTTGTGAGTTTGTATCTTTATGGTTTATTGCACTTATAGTAAGTCACTTTGCGATCTTGATGAAATGTTATGTTACGCCCAGGCCTAGGGGAACCTAGGCGCAGCACAACATTGCCCTCTCCTCACTCTCCCCACTCCCAAGAAATGGTCAATGACACAGGAAATCAGCTTTTTGAGACAATCCCAACATAACAACCAAAAATCGTCTTTACAGAGTTTTCCTTAAACGTGCCCAACCAAAACAAACCAACATAAAGTACAGGCTTCTTTCTTAACTCCTACCAGTAAACAGGAGAAAAAAGGTTCAAACAAAAAAGGCTTTCTCACTCCTAAACAAAACAAAGGGTGTCCTCAAAACAGGTTAAATTAGCTTAGCTTTACAAGGTACAAAAATGTACAACAGGGTCCGGTAAATGGTAACTTTAGCAACACACAGCAACAGACCAGATCTTCTACACAGACACGGAATTGGGAGTAGGAGAGGTCGATGAGAGAGAGCCAGAGGAACTGCATGGCTGCAGCTTAAATTATCCTGTTTCCTCAGGTGGACCAATCAGCCTGTCGAAGGCAGCCAATCAGCAAACGGGCACCACCTGCTCACTCACACACACACAGCCGCACAGACTCTCACAGGAGGAGGGAAAAATATGACATAACGACCCAGGGTCATAACAGTTATGTAATGTGAGGTATAATATATATATATATGATATAGGTATTATTTCATAATAATTATGTATTATAAAGTAAGGATTTACTTCCCGTCCATGTAGTCAGGGTTTCGTTTACGTGGGTATTTCCTTCTTGCTGCTGAATAGGAGAACCCTTTATTTAAATATAAATATCTACAAACCTTTACTATCTATGAAAAGGAGCTTAAAATAGCTAGCCGTCGTTAATCTCCTACACTGATTGCCTGGGCTCATCACAGCATTGTGAAGAAGAATGTTTGAATTCATCCCAGAGATCACTGGCTGTCATGGAGAAAGACAATTAACAATGCTTTGAACATGATCCTATATACCAGCTCCCATTCTCCCCCTCGTCAAATTCCCTTGCACGTAATCATTAATTAATGAAACAGGCCTGCCAGCGGCTTCCATTTCTTTTTGTTTCCTCGCCAACACTGTTCACTTTCACTGAGACTAAACTAGACATGAATGGTATTCAAAGAACCAGAATATCTTTCATGAACATCTGAAATACTCCCAAGCTTTATGAGGAAGCAGGTGATCAGATATGCGGTAAGATATTAGATTTTGTTTGCTTTCCATGCCAATGCATCTGGTGGGAATTCAGCCTATATACATCTGTTTGATTCATACTCGTTTTTGTTTTTATATACTGTATATACCAACCACTATTGAGTCCATATCTTGTAGCCAGTGTAGCATTAAAGGACCAGTTTGTAGTATTAGGATTTATCAATTAGCAAAAAGGTGGCCGACAGGTGCAAAAGTGCTACATTTGCCTAAAACACTTGTGTGAAATGTGCCGCAGTTTCAAAAATACATCTGAAATACTCCCAACCATTGTGAGGAAACAGGTGATCAGATATGCTGTAAAATATTAGATTTAGTTTGCTTTCTTTTCCAATGCATGTTGTGGGAATACAGCTCCTATGTTTGTGATTCACGCTTGTTATGTGTAAATATATATACCACCCGCTATTGAGTCCATATGCTGTCTCTTGGAATAATGTTGGCCCTTGGACAAATGTTGGGATGGGTGGCTCAGTGGGCTGTGCGTTTGATCATCAGATCAAGGGGGTGTTGGGGAACTCCAGTTCGAAACCCGCTCCCGCCCCACTGCTTCAGGCCGTTGTGTCCTTGGGCAAGACACTTCACCCGAATTTGCTCCTGTGGGTATTGTCCACAGTACATGTATAATATCAATGTGTACTTGTAAAAGCGCCTCGATGACTTTGAGGTGTGAAGATGGGCGGTGTGGCGCAGTGCATTGATCAAGGGGGTGAAACCCGCCGCTGCTGCGTCTGTAAAGCCGTTGTGTCCTTGGGCAAGACACTTCACCTCAACTTGCTCCTGTGGGTATTGTCCACAGTAGATGACCATTACATGTATGTATGATCTGTATTTGTAAAGCGCTTTGAGTCATTGATAAAGCGCTATAATAAATATAAGGATTATGTAGTTGGTGATCCCTGCTGTAGCCAGTGTAGCATTAAAGGACCAGTGTGTAGTATTGAGGTTGATTAATTAGAAGAAATGTACAGTGGCTAACAAGTGCTACATCTGCCTAAAACACTTGTGTGAAATGTGCTGCAGTTTCAAAAATGATGTAAATATAAAAACAAAGACAACTTGACAACACATGCACATATTTTAGAAAACATTCATCAACTTGAGGAAACACGCGCAGAGTTTACTTATGCATCAATTATGCATTCAAGGTATTACCAATCTTAAGCTTATTAAGCATTAATTTAAGCTTGTTTGAATTCATTAAGACATTTTTCTTACTAGGCCAAGGTTGGAAAATACATCACAGTTACACACTTTCTTTACTGGTGTTTGTAGACATGTAGTGTATATAAACAGCACATCCTTTTGTCTGCCATGATTGTTATTTACCTGAAACTAAACAGAGTAATTGATTGATGTATATTATTCATAAAAATACAAAAAACAACCCTCTCCACTTCCAGTCTGACACAGAAAGGCTCTCTTCCTGCATACAACTGGGACGTGTTATGTAATTTCTTGGCGTATACATCTGTTTAGAAGTAAAGTACAAAGGCGATGTCTTTTAAAATGAAGCGCTGTTTGATCATAATGCGATGTCGGTGTCAAGTCGTGACAGTTGCATTGAGTTTTGTTTTTTGTTTTTTGTTTTTGTTATATTATTTCAGATAATGTTGACTGCTTTTTTGTTCTGCTCTGCCCTACGTCATCATTGAATACAGTGATTACAGATAAACAGCCAGACAGACCCCAAGAAAGAAATTAAACGTGAAGTATTTCAGGTTTTAGACCGCATCCTAACACTGAGACTGAACGGTACTTTATGGGAAATAAACACATTTACGCTCCACTTTTTATCTGTTTAACTTTTAGTTTAAGATCAAGTTCATCACGGCATTCTCATAAATGGACAAGGTGGTCTTTGAAGCTTTCATCTCCTGATTGATTTTCTGTTTTTAATTGAGTGTGACTAATTTCTACCTTTTTAATGGGGAGGTATGGAGTGCCCCAGGGGTCTATACTAGGACCTTTTATTTTTCTAGATGTCCTTTTTTTCTTCCTAATCATATATTTTCAGTATTACAGTAGTAAGAACAACCAATATTGCTCGTCTTCTTCAAGAAAGATTGATCTATTTAGGTCCTCAAGAAAGATACAAGGGGCCAAAATGGGTTTCCTGTGAAGTTCACCTCTGCTAGCCGGATAATCGGTAGAAGATGGATGTGTTGATGATCAATGTAGTGTTGAGCCTAAAGGAAACTGAAACATATGTGTTTATCTTCTTGTGCATGGAAAAATGCAATGGTCTCCTGAAAGGCATACATCAAAAAACAATCTTACATTGTACAGAGGAGGCAGACCAATTAAAAACACAACATAACTAATATCTATTTTGATATTAATATACAGGCTGAAATTGTGTTGTATTGTTTGAAAGTTGTAGATGTATTATTACAGTATCTCTGAATTTCTTTGTGAATACTACAGCTGCTATTTTTTAAGTATACATATATTTGTATTCCTGTGTATCTGATCATCCATTTGTGTCATTTTGCTGATTCCCACATTACTCAGTCATTGTAATTGTCAAGTGGTGCATTGTAACCCATCTTTTGAATACTAGTATGATGGAAATACACAAAACTTAAAGTGAAAGTGCAAGTAGACAGATAAGTAAAATGTCCACAGCGATATGACAGTAAGGAGGCTTGTGTTACACAGACTTAGCTGACAAATATAAAGGGAGCTGCTGAAACCAAACACTCGCTGGAGGCCAAGAAAACAAGGCCACTCTTTTCAAATGAACAAAATCAACACTGACACGAATACATGCTTTTCACACTTTGCTGAGTTTGTGCTCCGTTGCCAGGGCTTGCAATAGATTCAAAGGAAAATAAATTTGACTCCTAGCTTGAGGACTTTAAAAACTGAAACTGACGTGTGTTTACCTGACCCCAATACTAAGGTGACGATACTGATGGGTAAGACCTTAAGAAATTGGAAATGTAAGTGAAACGTGGATTATTTACCTAAATGGTTATATTCTTGTTTTGTACCATAATCGTGAGTGACACTGGGATGTTAAAGGTCATACTCAGTTGAAAAATAAGTTTTGAGCATCTTGCAGGTTTTTTATTTGGAGTGTTTTGTTGATGCAACGCTTTTAGTTGTGCATGTTTCGTGAAGTTGGTAGAGATGTTTCTTCATTTGCTTGTGTTTTGGCACATTTGTGTTTTTATTGTAGCTTTGTTTCTGAAGCGGCGCTGCGTTTCTCCCCTAATGGAAGTTATTGTAGAGATTGTATCGGCCAGCGTTTGATTCAGATATTGGCTCAATGACCAAGATCTCTATAATCCCATTAAAAGAAAACCTTTGTGAGTATTATAGCTTTAATAAAATGAATAGAGGTATACTGATTAAAATGTTTTTTCCAAAGTAACAACACAAAGGGATAAAAATGTCAGCCAATTAAGACAGTCCCCTAGTTACCACCTGAGTTGGCATGGAAACTGCACTATGCATGACCAGCCAACAAAACAAAGTACATTAATTAGGTAGAAATGTATGTGTTTTTATTCCCAGCAGTTTCTTAAACACACAATGATGCATTTTTGCATAACATCACGCCATACCTTTTTTTAAGTTTGCCTTAATTAGCTCCATCCCCCCAGTTGCTCAGGATTTAAAGATTAGGGAAAGAACAGAACATATCTTCAGCCTTTTATAAAATGGAACATGTGTTATTAACTCCACTGAGTGAAAGATGTTTTATGTATTGCACACATGGACACTAAAGGGACTCTCAGACGCGCATACGTTTAAAACAAAATCCTTTTACCATTTTCGTTGTGAAATACACAAACACATCACTGCAACATGGCTGATGCTCTCGGCTAGGTCTAAACAGTTGAGTCTGCATAAACACTACAGGCATAAGCCATGTAATTTAGCAGGTGACGCATTGTTTTACACAAAACACTCAACATTTATCCGGTGAACCTATTATAAAACGTTGACATAACTCTCATATCTGTATTACTGCTGTTACTTTGGATATACAATGTACATCCTTGTACATGTATAGAACTACTCATCACGTTAGCTTACCAACATCCCTGTAACGTGGCTGCATAATAGAGTGGTGCAGTGACAAGTCCTAAAACCCGGAAGTGAGTTAGCATTTTACCACTACCGGTTCCCTCGTCTCAGAGCCAATGGGATTTCTCCATAGGATATTGGAAAATAGCTGGAACTAAGGTCTGTGGTTGAGACACATTTAAGAGACGGATCACGTTTTGTTCTACGACATTAAATCCATCAGCAGTGACCCCACTGGTGTTTTCTGAAGAGTTGACGTGTCTGAAAAATGATGGTTGTTACCATGTGGCTGAATAGGACTACAGAAGTTGTCGAGGCCGTTTTACACCGAACACGTAAACACTCTAAGTTTGTTTGCCCTGTTCTGCTTGAAAGCAAGTACCTGCCTCCTGCAAACGGTGAAAACAAACGCTTCAACTTTTTTTGAGTCTGTATTTTTTTAATATCGATCTTGAGTTGGCGTGATGTTTAAGTCGTGCGACCCTGCTGTAGTTCCTTTATAGCATAAAGTTAGCATTTTGCTTCTGGCGATGAGATTTATGATTTAGATAATTATAAAAGTAGCGTAGACACGTGGAGATTATCCGGCTGAACAAAACGTGCATTTATCAAACAGGTTCGTTTTCCACAGATCTTATTTCAAGCTATTTTCCAAAATCCTAGCGAGAAATCCCATTGCTTTTTTGTCGAGGGAACCCATGCGCAGCTTACTTCCGGGTAAATAAGTCATCCCTGTCCACTAGGTCTAATAAGAGATGCCTTTACTTCTTCTGCGTTTCACATAGGACCTCTGAGCTGCTCTCAGCTTTTCTCCTAGTAACTATAATTTGACCTACTAAAGAAAAGTAATAAAGTTGGAATTGCACATGAACATATATCGGAAAATGACAGCTTGATTCAACATCCTATAAAGTGGTTTCCCAATATATGTTATGAACCGAGACACAGGACGCAGGACCCAAAAGCAGGACTCGAAGACAGGTGTCCAAAAATAGAATGTTCTTTAATAACAAAAACTAAATCGTACTTTCAAAAAATAGAAAGCAGTTAAATAGCCAAAGCTAAGTTGTACAGCAACACAAAAACTCACTTGGCAAAAGGTCTAAATCTCAAGGTAGGTATCAGGAGTCAAAAAGGCCCAGGTTCTCACGACATGAAACATAACAAACTGACAAAGGAACAAAGACACACCAGGGCTATATACAGTATAGGTGAGGGGGATGGGCACAGGTGAAAACAATCAGGGCAGGGCCAAGTAATCTCAAGGGCGGGAAACACACAAATGCAGGAAATGTGGGATCTGGAATGAGAGGAAAGATTACTTTCAAAATAAAAACAGAAAGTGACAACATCAAAACACAAAACTAGAGTAAAAACATAACTAAACCTAACATATCTGTCGAGTCACAACAATACAATACAGCTTTGTGTCCATTACTAGGCCCGATACTGTGGGTTACAGGAATGCAACCATAATGAACATGACTTCCATCATCTTGTATAACCTTTATCAATTAACATGTCAATAACAAGCCCTCAGTGTTTATTTATTTCCAGAATTGGCTGCATCTGCACTGTTTAAAGGACAAAAGCAAAGTATCACGTCAGCAAAAAGCTAAACCACAATGACTTATTTAAAAAATATGTGGTGTATACAACACAAAATAACCCTCCGTCATTGTCTCTTCACTTTTCTTTCTTAAAGTAAAAATACAATACACAAGCACACTCCTTTTTGCCATTCTCCTCCCCTGGGTTTTTGATGTCATTGTTTGTTACTTTGATTATTTGGCGAGACATTGTTATACGCCTCTCTGGATTTCTGAATCACCAGCGTACTTCACATCTCATCATCTCTGTACTTTATCATCTGTATAAACAGGTGACAATAAAACCGAAATCCTGACAGAAATAACTGTATATTCAATCACAAACTGAACCATTTCACATTTATTGTTTCACATTCATTTGCAGCTTATTTACAACTTCAGGTTTTAGCGCAGGGTGCAATGTGAAAGCCAGGTTTGTGACACCGCCTCGGAAACAGAGCCAAGTTTATTTCCTGCAATGACAACGCATGCTTGAGTGGTCAGTGGAGCTCATTTGCATATTAATTATCAGACAGATGCTCCGGTCTCTCTGCTGTATGTACAGAGCACCGAGTTGGTCTACAAAGTCCAACTGGAGATGTGTTTACCAAACTGCATCCTCACAAACACCTTTCTTTATTTGGAGGAATTAGGTGTCGGCACATCTTGTCTTCGTGGTCATTTTTTAAACAACTTTAGTTTGTAACACTATATAGCTATAGATGGCGGCGTTAAAGGTCACCTATAATGAAAAATCCACTTCTTCATGTCTCTTCTACATCAACATGTGTCCCCTCTTCTTCATGTCTCTTCTACATCAACATGTGTCCCCTCTTCTTCATGTCTCTTCTACATCAACATGTGTCCCCTCTTCTTCATGTCTCTTCTACATCAACATGTGTCCCCTCTGTGTGAAGAGACTCTGAAAGTTTCAGGAACAAATATTCTCTCTCTTTTTGTCCTGATCCATTTCTATAAAAACCTGTCTGAAAATGAGCTGATCAGATTTTGTGATGTCATAACGATGTTTTGGCTTGTGTAACCATTAGCCAATCAGCAACCAAGGTAACCCCCCCCCCCCCCCCCCCCCCCCCCCCTCCCTTATCACCTGAATCTCCTCCTAGAGCACCATTGTGTTCTTTGTAACCAAATGTCTCTCAGAGGGGCGTGGGGAGGGGCTCCTTATTTTCATCTAAAGTAACAGACAGAGAATCAGCACTTTGGAAACAGGGCTGAAACAGAGGGATTATGGGTAATGCTGCAATGATCTGTTTGGTGTTTGGAGCCAAACACTTCAGAGACATATTCTGTATACATCTGAGACCTGTAATATATTGATGAAAAACATTATAATAGGGGACAGGACAAAAAGAGAGAGAATCTTTGTTCCTGAAACTTTCAGAGTCTCTTTCCACAGAGGGGACACATGTTGATGTAGAAGAGACATGAAGAAGAGGGGACACATGTTGATGTAGAAGAGACATGAAGAAGAGGGGACACATGTTGATGTAGAAGAGACATGAAGAAGAGGGGACACATGTTGATGTAGAAGAGACATGAAGAAGAGGGGACACATGTTGATGTAGAGGAGACATGAAGAAGAGGGGACACATGTTGATGTAGAAGAGACATGAAGAAGAGGATGTAGCATAATAGGTCCCCTTTAACTTGGTATTGTGTTTTATATAAATATTTTGTTAAGATTTTTTGCATTTTCTTACTTTAACTTAATATGTTTTCCTTATAAATATTTGTATTCTATTTTATTTGACATTTAAAGTAATTTAACTCAAGTCGAAACATTTTTGTGTAAAATACAATGATTACCTCAAATGGAGTACAGGTCCAGGTTAGCACAGTAAATACAGGAAGTGTATTGGCTTTGACTTTCTGTCGACCATGCCAGTGTCATGTAATATTAATGCAGAGAAATGAGAAACTCTGAAGACTCACAGGCTCTGCAGACTGAACAGAGGGAAAGCACTCAAGATTCAAAGTCATTTAAACTA
>NW_027639695.1:0-1000 GCF_949606895.1 Notothenia rossii
ACACTACATACTGATATACACCTGAACATCAGCAGGAGAGGACTCTTTAAAGTAGAGACACTACATACTGATATACACCTGAACATCAGCAGGAGAGGACTCTTTAAAGTAGAGACACTACATACTGATATACACCTGAACATCAGCAGGAGAGGACTCTTTAAAGTAGAGACACTACATATCTGATATACACCTGAACATCAGCAGGAGAGACTCTTTAAAGTAGAGACACTACATACTGATATACACCTGAACATCAGCAGGAGAGGACTCTTTAAAGTAGAGACACTACATACTGATATACACCTGAACATCAGCAGGAGAGGACTCTTTAAAGTAGAGACACTACATACTGATATACACCTGAACATCAGCAGGAGAGCACTCTTTAAAGTAGAGACACTACATACTGACTATACACCTGAACATCAGCAGGAGAGGACTCTTTAAAGTAGAGACACTACATACTGATATACACCTGAACATCAGCAGGAGAGGACTCTTTAAAGTAGAGACACTACATACTGATATACACCTGAACATCAGCAGGAGAGGACTCTTTAAAGTAGAGACACTACATACTGATATACACCTGAACATCAGCAGGAGAGGACTCTTTAAAGTAGAGACACTACATACTGATATACACCTGAACATCAGCATGAGAGGACTCTTTAAATTAGAGACACTACATACCGATATACACCTGAACATCAGCAGGAGAGGACTCTTTAAATTAGAGACACTACATACCGATATACACCTGAACATCAGCAGGAGTAGTATTTAAAACAGAGACCGTAATCGGGAATAAATTGTTTTTTAAAATGCAGTTGTTTTCAAACTTTTTTTTAATGAGACAAGTTCGCTCATGTTGAATTGTGAAATTCCCCTTCAGGAGTAACACATTTTCTATCATTTTAAACACCAAATCTGTGGGAGAAAAAAGACATGCCTCTATAATCAGCCATGTAGAGTCTACAGTTAAAATACTTCTGTT